>NW_027512025.1:0-18586 GCF_048772815.1 Callospermophilus lateralis | reverse complement strand
GTGTTTGATTTAGAGTTCTAACTGCATCTGTCACTATAGAAGAAAACGCAGTGAAACCTAAAAATTCAAACTCTTCCTGCAAACGAATGCTTCAAACTAGGAGAACGAAACTTGGACATCCAAGTTTGATTGGTGTACTGCTCATTACTTGAAAGTATCATGAAGTTCGGAAGAAAAAATATATGTTGTGATTTCAGGAGATGGTAGTTTTTTGAAAGCTTAACAATGCCTTTCATTGAATGTGTTATTCGCCAGTCTCTGCTTAAGGCTACATCAAGTGGAAACAAACCTTAGAGTTAGAACATAGAACTACTGTATTGTGTCAAGTTTCAAGAAGCTACCACAAACCGTGTTTGATTTAGTGTTCTAACTGCATCTGTCACTATAGAAGATAATGCAGTGAAACCTAAAAATTCAAACTCTTCCTGCAAACGAATGCTTCAACCTAGGAGAACGAAACTTGGACATCCAAGTTTGATTGGTGTACTGCTCATTACTTGAAAGTATCATGAAGTTCGGAAGAAAAAATATATGTTGTGATTTCAGGAGATGGTAGTTTTTTGAAAGCTTAACAATGCCTTTCATTGAATGTGTTATTCGCCAGTCTCTGCTTAAGGCTACATCAAGAAGAAACAAACCTTAGAGTTAGAACGTAGAACTACTGTATTGTGTCTAGTTTCAAAAGGCTAGCACAAACCGTGTTTGTTTTAGAGTTCTAACTGCATCTGTCAATATAGAAGAAAACGCAGTGAAACCTAAAAATTCCAACTTCTCCTGCAAACGAATGCTTCAACCTAGGAGAACGAAACATGGACATCCAAGTTTGATTGGTGTACTGCTCATTACTTGAACGTATCATGAAGGTCGGAAGAAAAAATATATGTTGTGATTTCAGGAGACTGTAGTTTTTTGGCAGCCTACCAACGCCTTTCATTGAATGAGTTATTCGCCAGTCTCTGCTTAAGGCTACATCAAGAGGAAAAAACCTTAGAGATAGAACGTAGAACTACTGTATTGTGTCAAGTTTCAAGAAGCTACCACCAACCGTGTTTGATTTAGAGTTCTAACTGCATCTGTCAATATAGGAGAAAACGCAGGGAAACCTAAATATTCAAACTGTTCCTGCAAACGAATGCTTCAACCTAGGAGAATGAAACTTGGACATCCAAGTTTGATTGGTGTACTGCTCATTACTTGGAAGTATCATGAAGGTCGGAAAGAAAAAATATATGTTGTGATTTCAGGAGACTGTAGTTTTTTTGCAGCCTAACAATGCCTTTCATTGAATGAGTTATTCGCCAGTCTCTGCTTAAGGCTACATCAAAAGGAAACAAACCTTAGAGATAGAACGTAGAACTACTGTATTGTGTCAAGTTTCAATAGCTAGCACAAACCGTGTTTGATTTAGAGTTCTAACTGCATCTGTCAATATAGAAGAAAACGCAGTGAAACCTAAAAATTCAAACTCTTCCTGCAAACGAATGCTTCAACCTAGGAGAACGAAACTTGGACATCCAAGTTTGATTGGTGTACTGCTCATTACTTGAAAGTATCATGAAGTTCGGAAGAAAAAATATATGTTGTGATTTCAGGAGATGGTAGTTTTTTGAAAGCTTAACAATGCCTTTAATTGAATGTGTTATTCGCCAGTCTCTGCTTAAGGCTACATCAAGAGGAAACAAAACTTAGAGTTAGAACGTAGAACTATTGTATTGTGTCAAGTTTCAAGAGGCTAGCACAAACCGTGTTTGATTTAGAGTTCTAACTGCATCTGTCAATATAGAAGAAAACGCAGTGCAACCTAAAAATTCAAACTCTTCCTGCAAACGAATGCTTCAACCTAGGAGAACGAAACTAGGGCATCCAGTTTGATTGGTGTACTGCTCATTACTTGAAGTTATCATGAAGGTCGGAAGAAAAAATATATCTTGTGATTTCAGGAGACTGTCGTTTTTTGGCAGCCTACCAACGCCTTTCATTGAATGAGTTATTCGCCAGTCTCTGCTTAAGGCTACATCAAGAGGAAACAAACCTTAGAGTTAGAACATAGAACTACTGTATTGTGTCTAGTTTCAAGAGGCTAGCACAAACCGTGTTTGTTTTAGAGTTCTAACTGCATCTGTCAAAATAGAAGAAAACGCAGTGAAACCTAAAAATTCAAACTTCTCCTGCAAAAGAATGCTTCAACCTAGGAGAACGAAACATGGACATCCAAGTTTGATTGGTGTACTGCTCATTACTTGAACGTATCATGAAGGTCGGAAGAAAAAATATATGTTGTGATTTCAGGAGACTGTAGTTTTTTGGCAGCCTAACAACGCCTTTCATTGAATGAGTTATTCGCCAGTCTCTGCTTAAGGCTACATCAAGAGGAAACAAACCTTAGAGATAGAACGTAGAACTACTGTATTGTGTCAATTTTCAAGAAGCTACCACAAACCGTGTTTGATTTAGAGTTCTAAGTGCATCTGTCACTATAGAAGAGAAAATGCAGTGAAACCTAAAAATTCAAACTGTTCCTGCAAATGAATGCTTCAACCTAGGAGAACGAAACTTGGACATCCAAGTTTGATTGGTGTACTGCTCATTACTTGAAAGTATCATGAAGTTCGGAAGAAAAAATATATGTTGTGATTTCAGGAGATGGTAGTTTTTTGAAAGCTTAACAATGCCTTTCATTGAATGTGTTATTCGCCAGTCTCTGCTTAAGGCTACATCAAGAGGAAACAAACCTTAGAGTTAGTACGTAGAACTATTGTATTGTGTCAAGTTTCAAGAGGCTAGCACAAACCGTGTTTGATTTAGAGTTCTAACTGCATCTGTCAATATAGAAGAAAACGCAGTGCAACCTAAAAATTCAATCTCTTCCTGCAAACCAATGCTTCAACCTAGGAGAACGAAACTTGGGCATCCAAGTTTGATTGGTGTACTGCTCATTACTTGAAGTTATCATGAAGGTCGGAAGAAAAAATATATCTTGTGATTTCAGGAGACTGTAGTTTTTTGGCAGCCTACCAACGCCTTTCATTGAATGAGTTATTCGCCAGTCTCTGCTTAAGGCTACATCAAGAGGAAACAAACCTTAGAGTTAGAACGTAGAACTACTGTATTTTGTCTAGTTTCAAGAGGCTAGCACAAACCGTGTTTGATTTAGAGTTCCAACTGCATCTGTCAATATAGAAGAAAACGCAGTGAAACCTAAAAATTCAAACTCTTCCTGCAAATGAATGCTTCAACCTAGGAGAACGAAACTTGGACATCCAAGTTTGATTGGTGTACTGCTCATTACTTGAAAGTATCATGAAGTTCGGAAGAAAAAATATATGTTGTGATTTCAGGAGATGGTAGTTTTTTGAAAGCTTAAAAATGCCTTTCATTGAATGTGTTATTCGCCAGTCTCTGCTTAAGGCTACATCAAGAGGAAACAAACCTTAGAGTTAGAAAGTAGAACTATTGTATTGTGTCAAGTTTCAAGAGGCTAGCACAAACCGTGTTTGATTTAGAGTTCTAACTGCATCTGTCAATATAGAAGAAAACGCAGTGCAACCTAAAAATTCAAACTCTTCCTGCAAACGAATGCTTCAACCTAGGAGAACGAAACTTGGGCATCCAAGTTTGATTGGTGTACTGCTCATTACTTGAAGTTATCATGAAGGTCGGAAGAAAAAATATATCTTGTGATTTCAGGAGACTGTAGTTTTTTGGCAGCCTACCAACGCCTTTCATTGAATGAGTTATTCGCCAGTCTCTGCTTAAGGCTACATCAAGAGGAAACAAACCTTTGAGTTAGAACGTAGAACTACTGTATTTTGTCTAGTTTCAAGAGGCTAGCACAAACCGTGTTTGTTTTAGAGTTCTAACTGCATCTGTCAATATAAAAGAAAACGGAGTGAAACCTAAAAATTCAAACTTCTCCTGCAAACGAATGCTTCAACCTAGGAGAACGAAACATGGACATCCAAGTTTGATTGGTGTACTGCTCATTACTTGAAAGTATCATGAAGGTCGGAAGAAAAAATATATGTTGTGATTTCAGGAGACTGTAGTTTTTTGGCAGCCTAACAATGCCTTTCATTGAATGAGTTATTCGCCAGTCTCTGCTTAAGGCTACATCAAGAGGAAACAAACCTTAGAGATAGAACGTAGAACTACTGTATTGTGTCAAGTTTCAAGAAGCTACCACAAACCGTGTTTGAGTTAGAGTTCTAACTGCATCTGTCAATATAGGAGAAAACGCAGTGAAACCTGAAAATTCAAACTGTTCCTGCAAACGAGTGCTTCAACCTAGGAGAACGAAACTTGGGCATCCAAGTTTATTGGTGTACTGCTCATTACTTGAAAGTATCATGAAGGTCGGAAGAAAAAATATATGTTGTGATTTCAGGAGACTGTAGTTTTTTGCAGCCTACCAACGCCTTTCATTGAATGAGTTATTCGCCAGTCTCTGCTTAAGGCTACATCAAGAGGAAACAAACCTTAGAGATAGAACGTAGAACTACTGTATTGTGTCAAGTTTCAAGAAGCTACCACAAACCGTGTTTGATTTAGAGTTCTAACTGCATCTGTCAATATAGGAGAAAACGCAGGGAAACCTAAAAATTCAAACTGTTCCTGCAAACGAATGCTTCAACCTAGGAGAACGAAACTTGGACATCCAAGTTTGATTGGTGTACTGCTCATTACTTGAAAGTATCATGAAGGTCGGAAGAAAAAATATATGTTGTGATTTCAGGAGACTGTAGTTTTTTGGCAGCCTAACAATGCCTTTCATTGAATGAGTTATTCGCCAGTCTCTGCTTAAGGCTACATCAAAGGAAACAAACCTTAGAGATTGAACGTAGAACTACTGTATTGTGTCAAGTTTCAAGAAGCTAGCACAAACCGTGTTTGATTTAGAGTTCTAACTGCATCTGTCAATATAGATATAAACGCAGTGAAACCTAAAAATTCAAACTGTTCCTGCAAACGAATGCTTCAACATAGGAGAACAAACTTGGGCATCCAAATTTGATTGGTGTACTGCTCATTACTAGAAAGTATCATGAAGGTCGGAAGAAAAAATATATGTTTTGATTTCAGGAGACTGTCGTTTTTTGGCAGCCTACGAACGCCTTTCATTGAATGAGTTATTCGCCAGTCTCTGCTTAAGGCTACATCAAGAGGAAACAAACCTTAGAGTTAGAACGTACAACTACTGTATTGTGTCAAGTTTCAAGAAGCTACCACAAACCGTGTTTAATTTAGAGTTCTAACTGTATCTGTCAATATAGGAGAAAATGCAGTGAAAGATAAAAATTCAAACTGTTCCTGCAAAGGAATGCTTCAACCTAGGAGAACGAAACTTGGGCACCCAAGTTTGATTGGTGTACTGCTCATTACTTGAAGTTATCATGAAGGTCGGAAGAAAAAATATATGTTGTGATTTCAGGAGACTGTAGTTTTTTGGCAGCCTAACAATGCCTTTCATTGAATGAGTTATTCGCCAGTCTCTGCTTAAGGCTACATCAAGAGGAAACAAACCTTAGAGATAGAACGTAGAACTACTGTATTGTGTCAAGTTTCAAGAAGCTACCACAAACGGTGTTTGATTTAGAGTTCTAACTGCATCTGTCAATATAGGAGAAAACGCAGTGAAACCTAAAAATTCAAACTGTTCCTGCAAACGAATGCTTCAACCTAGGAGAACGAAACTTGGGCATCCAAGTTTGATTGGTGTACTGCTCATTACTTGAAGTTATCATGAAGGTCGCATGAAAAAATATACATTGAGATTTCAGGAGATGGTAGTTTTTTGGAAGCTTAACAATGCCTTTAATTGAAAGTGTTATTCGCCAGTCTCTGCTTAAGGCTACATCAAGAGGAAACAAACCTTAGGGATAGAACGTAGAACTACTTTATTGTGTCAAGTTTCAAGAAGCTACCACAAACCGTGTTTGATTTAGAGTTCTAACTGCATCTGTCACTATAGAAGAAAACGCAGTGAAACCTAAAAATTCAAACTCTTCCTGCAAACGAATGCTTCAAACTAGGAGAACGAAACTTGGACATCCAAGTTTGATTGGTGTACTGCTCATTACTTGAAAGTATCATGAAGTTCGGAAGAAAAAATATATGTTGTGATTTCAGGAGATGGTAGTTTTTTGAAAGCTTAACAATGCCTTTCATTGAATGTGTTATTCGCCAGTCTCTGCTTAAGGCTACATCAAGTGGAAACAAACCTTAGAGTTAGAACATAGAACTACTGAATTGTGTCAAGTTTCAAGAAGCTACCACAAACCGTGTTTGATTTAGTGTTCTAATTGCATCTGTCACTATAGAAGATAATGCAGTGAAACCTAAAAATTCAAACTCTTCCTGCAAACGAATGCTTCAACCTAGGAGAACGAAACTTGGACATCCAAGTTTGATTGGTGTACTGCTCATTACTTGAAAGTATCATGAAGTTCGGAAGAAAAAATATATGTTGTGATTTCAGGAGATGGTAGTTTTTTGAAAGCTTAACAATGCCTTTCATTGAATGTGTTATTCGCCAGTCTCTGCTTAAGGCTACATCAAGAGGAAACAAACCTTAGAGTTAGTACGTAGAACTATTGTATTGTGTCAAGTTTCAAGAGGCTAGCACAAACCGTGTTTGATTTAGAGTTCTAACTGCATCTGTCAATATAGAAGAAAACGCAGTGCAACCTAAAAATTCAATCTCTTCCTGCAAACCAATGCTTCAACCTAGGAGAACGAAACTTGGGCATCCAAGTTTGATTGGTGTACTGCTCATTACTTGAAGTTATCATGAAGGTCGGAAGAAAAAATATATCTTGTGATTTCAGGAGACTGTAGTTTTTTGGCAGCCTACCAACGCCTTTCATTGAATGAGTTATTCGCCAGTCTCTGCTTAAGGCTACATCAAGAGGAAACAAACCTTAGAGTTAGAACGTAGAACTACTGTATTTTGTCTAGTTTCAAGAGGCTAGCACAAACCGTGTTTGATTTAGAGTTCCAACTGCATCTGTCAATATAGAAGAAAACGCAGTGAAACCTAAAAATTCAAACTCTTCCTGCAAATGAATGCTTCAACCTAGGAGAACGAAACTTGGACATCCAAGTTTGATTGGTGTACTGCTCATTACTTGAAAGTATCATGAAGTTCGGAAGAAAAAATATATGTTGTGATTTCAGGAGATGGTAGTTTTTTGAAAGCTTAAAAATGCCTTTCATTGAATGTGTTATTCGCCAGTCTCTGCTTAAGGCTACATCAAGAGGAAACAAACCTTAGAGTTAGAAAGTAGAACTATTGTATTGTGTCAAGTTTCAAGAGGCTAGCACAAACCGTGTTTGATTTAGAGTTCTAACTGCATCTGTCAATATAGAAGAAAACGCAGTGCAACCTAAAAATTCAAACTCTTCCTGCAAACGAATGCTTCAACCTAGGAGAACGAAACTTGGGCATCCAAGTTTGATTGGTGTACTGCTCATTACTTGAAGTTATCATGAAGGTCGGAAGAAAAAATATATCTTGTGATTTCAGGAGACTGTAGTTTTTTGGCAGCCTACCAACGCCTTTCATTGAATGAGTTATTCGCCAGTCTCTGCTTAAGGCTACATCAAGAGGAAACAAACCTTTGAGTTAGAACGTAGAACTACTGTATTTTGTCTAGTTTCAAGAGGCTAGCACAAACCGTGTTTGTTTTAGAGTTCTAACTGCATCTGTCAATATAAAAGAAAACGGAGTGAAACCTAAAAATTCAAACTTCTCCTGCAAACGAATGCTTCAACCTAGGAGAACGAAACATGGACATCCAAGTTTGATTGGTGTACTGCTCATTACTTGAAAGTATCATGAAGGTCGGAAGAAAAAATATATGTTGTGATTTCAGGAGACTGTAGTTTTTTGGCAGCCTAACAATGCCTTTCATTGAATGAGTTATTCGCCAGTCTCTGCTTAAGGCTACATCAAGAGGAAACAAACCTTAGAGATAGAACGTAGAACTACTGTATTGTGTCAAGTTTCAAGAAGCTACCACAAACCGTGTTTGAGTTAGAGTTCTAACTGCATCTGTCAATATAGGAGAAAACGCAGTGAAACCTGAAAATTCAAACTGTTCCTGCAAACGAGTGCTTCAACCTAGGAGAACGAAACTTGGGCATCCAAGTTTATTGGTGTACTGCTCATTACTTGAAAGTATCATGAAGGTCGGAAGAAAAAATATATGTTGTGATTTCAGGAGACTGTAGTTTTTTGCAGCCTACCAACGCCTTTCATTGAATGAGTTATTCGCCAGTCTCTGCTTAAGGCTACATCAAGAGGAAACAAACCTTAGAGATAGAACGTAGAACTACTGTATTGTGTCAAGTTTCAAGAAGCTACCACAAACCGTGTTTGATTTAGAGTTCTAACTGCATCTGTCAATATAGGAGAAAACGCAGGGAAACCTAAAAATTCAAACTGTTCCTGCAAACGAATGCTTCAACCTAGGAGAACGAAACTTGGACATCCAAGTTTGATTGGTGTACTGCTCATTACTTGAAAGTATCATGAAGGTCGGAAGAAAAAATATATGTTGTGATTTCAGGAGACTGTAGTTTTTTGGCAGCCTAACAATGCCTTTCATTGAATGAGTTATTCGCCAGTCTCTGCTTAAGGCTACATCAAAGGAAACAAACCTTAGAGATTGAACGTAGAACTACTGTATTGTGTCAAGTTTCAAGAAGCTAGCACAAACCGTGTTTGATTTAGAGTTCTAACTGCATCTGTCAATATAGATATAAACGCAGTGAAACCTAAAAATTCAAACTGTTCCTGCAAACGAATGCTTCAACATAGGAGAACAAACTTGGGCATCCAAATTTGATTGGTGTACTGCTCATTACTAGAAAGTATCATGAAGGTCGGAAGAAAAAATATATGTTTTGATTTCAGGAGACTGTCGTTTTTTGGCAGCCTACGAACGCCTTTCATTGAATGAGTTATTCGCCAGTCTCTGCTTAAGGCTACATCAAGAGGAAACAAACCTTAGAGTTAGAACGTACAACTACTGTATTGTGTCAAGTTTCAAGAAGCTACCACAAACCGTGTTTAATTTAGAGTTCTAACTGTATCTGTCAATATAGGAGAAAATGCAGTGAAAGATAAAAATTCAAACTGTTCCTGCAAAGGAATGCTTCAACCTAGGAGAACGAAACTTGGGCACCCAAGTTTGATTGGTGTACTGCTCATTACTTGAAGTTATCATGAAGGTCGGAAGAAAAAATATATGTTGTGATTTCAGGAGACTGTAGTTTTTTGGCAGCCTAACAATGCCTTTCATTGAATGAGTTATTCGCCAGTCTCTGCTTAAGGCTACATCAAGAGGAAACAAACCTTAGAGATAGAACGTAGAACTACTGTATTGTGTCAAGTTTCAAGAAGCTACCACAAACGGTGTTTGATTTAGAGTTCTAACTGCATCTGTCAATATAGGAGAAAACGCAGTGAAACCTAAAAATTCAAACTGTTCCTGCAAACGAATGCTTCAACCTAGGAGAACGAAACTTGGGCATCCAAGTTTGATTGGTGTACTGCTCATTACTTGAAGTTATCATGAAGGTCGCATGAAAAAATATACATTGAGATTTCAGGAGATGGTAGTTTTTTGGAAGCTTAACAATGCCTTTAATTGAAAGTGTTATTCGCCAGTCTCTGCTTAAGGCTACATCAAGAGGAAACAAACCTTAGGGATAGAACGTAGAACTACTTTATTGTGTCAAGTTTCAAGAAGCTACCACAAACCGTGTTTGATTTAGAGTTCTAACTGCATCTGTCACTATAGAAGAAAACGCAGTGAAACCTAAAAATTCAAACTCTTCCTGCAAACGAATGCTTCAAACTAGGAGAACGAAACTTGGACATCCAAGTTTGATTGGTGTACTGCTCATTACTTGAAAGTATCATGAAGTTCGGAAGAAAAAATATATGTTGTGATTTCAGGAGATGGTAGTTTTTTGAAAGCTTAACAATGCCTTTCATTGAATGTGTTATTCGCCAGTCTCTGCTTAAGGCTACATCAAGTGGAAACAAACCTTAGAGTTAGAACATAGAACTACTGAATTGTGTCAAGTTTCAAGAAGCTACCACAAACCGTGTTTGATTTAGTGTTCTAATTGCATCTGTCACTATAGAAGATAATGCAGTGAAACCTAAAAATTCAAACTCTTCCTGCAAACGAATGCTTCAACCTAGGAGAACGAAACTTGGACATCCAAGTTTGATTGGTGTACTGCTCATTACTTGAAAGTATCATGAAGTTCGGAAGAAAAAATATATGTTGTGATTTCAGGAGATGGTAGTTTTTTGAAAGCTTAACAATGCCTTTCATTGAATGTGTTATTCGCCAGTCTCTGCTTAAGGCTACATCAAGAAGAAACAAACCTTAGAGTTAGAACGTAGAACTACTGTATTGTGTCTAGTTTCAAAAGGCTAGCACAAACCGTGTTTGTTTTAGAGTTCTAACTGCATCTGTCAATATAGAAGAAAACGCAGTGAAACCTAAAAATTCCAACTTCTCCTGCAAACGAATGCTTCAACCTAGGAGAACGAAACATGGACATCCAAGTTTGATTGGTGTACTGCTCATTACTTGAAAGTATCATGAAGGTCGGAAGAAAAAATATATGTTGTGATTTCAGGAGACTGTAGTTTTTTGGCAGCCTACCAACGCCTTTCATTGAATGAGTTATTCGCCAGTCTCTGCTTAAGGCTACATCAAGAGGAAACAAACCTTAGAGATAGTACGTAGAACTATTGTATTGTGTCAAGTTTCAAGAGGCTAGCACCAACCGTGTTTGATTTAGAGTTCTAACTGCATCTGTCAATATAGAAGAAAACGCAGTGCAACCTAAAAATTCAATCTCTTCCTGCAAACCAATGCTTCAACCTAGGAGAACGAAACTTGGGCATCCAAGTTTGATTGGTGTACTGCTCATTACTTGAAGTTATCATGAAGGTCGGAAGAAAAAATATATCTTGTGATTTCAGGAGACTGTAGTTTTTTGGCAGCCTACCAACGCCTTTCATTGAATGAGTTATTCGCCAGTCTCTGCTTAAGGCTACATCAAGAGGAAACAAACCTTAGAGTTAGAACGTAGAACTACTGTATTTTGTCTAGTTTCAAGAGGCTAGCACAAACCGTGTTTGATTTAGAGTTCCAACTGCATCTGTCAATATAGAAGAAAACGCAGTGAAACCTAAAAATTCAAACTCTTCCTGCAAATGAATGCTTCAACCTAGGAGAACGAAACTTGGACATCCAAGTTTGATTGGTGTACTGCTCATTACTTGAAAGTATCATGAAGTTCGGAAGAAAAAATATATGTTGTGATTTCAGGAGATGGTAGTTTTTTGAAAGCTTAAAAATGCCTTTCATTGAATGTGTTATTCGCCAGTCTCTGCTTAAGGCTACATCAAGAGGAAACAAACCTTAGAGTTAGAAAGTAGAACTATTGTATTGTGTCAAGTTTCAAGAGGCTAGCACAAACCGTGTTTGATTTAGAGTTCTAACTGCATCTGTCAATATAGAAGAAAACGCAGTGCAACCTAAAAATTCAAACTCTTCCTGCAAACGAATGCTTCAACCTAGGAGAACGAAACTTGGGCATCCAAGTTTGATTGGTGTACTGCTCATTACTTGAAGTTATCATGAAGGTCGGAAGAAAAAATATATCTTGTGATTTCAGGAGACTGTAGTTTTTTGGCAGCCTACCAACGCCTTTCATTGAATGAGTTATTCGCCAGTCTCTGCTTAAGGCTACATCAAGAGGAAACAAACCTTTGAGTTAGAACGTAGAACTACTGTATTTTGTCTAGTTTCAAGAGGCTAGCACAAACCGTGTTTGTTTTAGAGTTCTAACTGCATCTGTCAATATAGAAGAAAACGCAGTGAAACCTAAAAATTCAAACTTCTCCTGCAAACGAATGCTTCAACCTAGGAGAACGAAACATGGACATCCAAGTTTGATTGGTGTACTGCTCATTACTTGAAAGTATCATGAAGGTCGGAAGAAAAAATATATGTTGTGATTTCAGGAGACTGTAGTTTTTTGGCAGCCTAACAATGCCTTTCATTGAATGAGTTATTCGCCAGTCTCTGCTTAAGGCTACATCAAGAGGAAACAAACCTTAGAGATAGAACGTAGAACTACTGTATTGTGTCAAGTTTCAAGAAGCTACCACAAACCGTGTTTGAGTTAGAGTTCTAACTGCATCTGTCAATATAGGAGAAAACGCAGTGAAACCTGAAAATTCAAACTGTTCCTGCAAACGAGTGCTTCAACCTAGGAGAACGAAACTTGGGCATCCAAGTTTATTGGTGTACTGCTCATTACTTGAAAGTATCATGAAGGTCGGAAGAAAAAATATATGTTGTGATTTCAGGAGACTGTAGTTTTTGCAGCCTACCAACGCCTTTCATTGAATGAGTTATTCGCCAGTCTCTGCTTAAGGCTACATCAAGAGGAAACAAACTTTAGAGATAGAACGTAGAACTACTGTATTGTGTCAAGCTTCAAGAAGCTACCACAAACCGTGTTTGATTTAGAGTTCTAACTGCATCTGTCAATATAGGAGAAAACGCAGGGAAACCTAAAAATTCAAACTGTTCCTGCAAACGAATGCTTCAACCTAGGAGAACGAAACTTGGACATCCAAGTTTGATTGGTGTACTGGTCATTACTTGAAAGTATCATGAAGGTCGGAAGAAAAAATATATGTTGTGATTTCAGGAGACTGTAGTTTTTTGGCAGCCTAACAATGCCTTTCATTGAATGAGTTATTCGCCAGTCTCTGCTTAAGGCTACATCAAAGGAAACAAACCTTAGAGATAGAACGTAGAACTACTGTATTGTGTCAAGTTTCAAGAAGCTAGCACAAACCGTGTTTGATTTAGAGTTCTAACTGCATCTGTCAATATAGATATAAACGCAGTGAAACCTAAAAATTCAAACTGTTCCTGCAAACGAATGCTTCAACATAGGAGAACGAAACTTGGGCATCCAAATTTGATTGGTGTACTGCTCATTACTAGAAAGTATCATGAAGGTCGGAAGAAAAAATATATGTTTTGATTTCAGGAGACTGTCGTTTTTTGGCAGCCTACGAACGCCTTTCATTGAATGAGTTATTCGCCAGTCTCTGCTTAAGGCTACATCAAGAGGAAACAAACCTTAGAGTTAGAACGTACAACTACTGTATTGTGTCAAGTTTCAAGAAGCTACCACAAACCGTGTTTAATTTAGAGTTCTAACTGTATCTGTCAATATAGGAGAAAATGCAGTGAAACCTAAAAATTCAAACTGTTCCTGCAAAGGAATGCTTCAACCTAGGAGAACGAAACTTGGGCACCCAAGTTTGATTGGTGTACTGCTCATTACTTGAAGTTATCATGAAGGTCTGAAGAAAAAATATATGTTGTGATTTCAGGAGACTGTAGTTTTTTGGCAGCCTAACAATGCCTTTCATTGAATGAGTTATTCGCCAGTCTCTGCTTAAGGCTACATCAAGAGGAAACAAACCTTAGAGATAGAACGTAGAACTACTGTATTGTGTCAAGTTTCAAGAAGCTACCACAAACGGTGTTTGATTTAGAGTTCTAACTGCATCTGTCAATATAGGAGAAAACGCAGTGAAACCTAAAAATTCAAACTGTTCCTGCAAACGAATGCTTCAACCTAGGAGAACGAAACTTGGGCATCCAAGTTTGATTGGTGTACTGCTCATTACTTGAAGTTATCATGAAGGTCGCATGAAAAAATATACATTGAGATTTCAGGAGATGGTAGTTTTTTGGAAGCTTAACAATGCCTTTAATTGAAAGTGTTATTCGCCAGTCTCTGCTTAAGGCTACATCAAGAGGAAACAAACCTTAGGGATAGAACGTAGAACTACTTTATTGTGTCAAGTTTCAAGAAGCTACCACAAACCGTGTTTGATTTAGAGTTCTAACTGCATCTGTCACTATAGAAGAAAACGCAGTGAAACCTAAAAATTCAAACTCTTCCTGCAAACGAATGCTTCAAACTAGGAGAACGAAACTTGGACATCCAAGTTTGATTGGTGTACTGCTCATTACTTGAAAGTATCATGAAGTTCGGAAGAAAAAATATATGTTGTGATTTCAGGAGATGGTAGTTTTTTGAAAGCTTAACAATGCCTTTCATTGAATGTGTTATTCGCCAGTCTCTGCTTAAGGCTACATCAAGTGGAAACAAACCTTAGAGTTAGAACATAGAACTACTGAATTGTGTCAAGTTTCAAGAAGCTACCACAAACCGTGTTTGATTTAGTGTTCTAATTGCATCTGTCACTATAGAAGATAATGCAGTGAAACCTAAAAATTCAAACTCTTCCTGCAAACGAATGCTTCAACCTAGGAGAACGAAACTTGGACATCCAAGTTTGATTGGTGTACTGCTCATTACTTGAAAGTATCATGAAGTTCGGAAGAAAAAATATATGTTGTGATTTCAGGAGATGGTAGTTTTTTGAAAGCTTAACAATGCCTTTCATTGAATGTGTTATTCGCCAGTCTCTGCTTAAGGCTACATCAAGAAGAAACAAACCTTAGAGTTAGAACGTAGAACTACTGTATTGTGTCTAGTTTCAAAAGGCTAGCACAAACCGTGTTTGTTTTAGAGTTCTAACTGCATCTGTCAATATAGAAGAAAACGCAGTGAAACCTAAAAATTCCAACTTCTCCTGCAAACGAATGCTTCAACCTAGGAGAACGAAACATGGACATCCAAGTTTGATTGGTGTACTGCTCATTACTTGAAAGTATCATGAAGGTCGGAAGAAAAAATATATGTTGTGATTTCAGGAGACTGTAGTTTTTTGGCAGCCTACCAACGCCTTTCATTGAATGAGTTATTCGCCAGTCTCTGCTTAAGGCTACATCAAGAGGAAACAAACCTTAGAGATAGTACGTAGAACTATTGTATTGTGTCAAGTTTCAAGAGGCTAGCACCAACCGTGTTTGATTTAGACTTCTAACTGCATCTGTCAATATAGAAGAAAACGCAGTGCAACCTAAAAATTCAATCTCTTCCTGCAAACCAATGCTTCAACCTAGGAGAACGAAACTTGGGCATCCAAGTTTGATTGGTGTACTGCTCATTACTTGAAGTTATCATGAAGGTCGGAAGAAAAAATATATCTTGTGATTTCAGGAGACTGTAGTTTTTTGGCAGCCTACCAACGCCTTTCATTGAATGAGTTATTCGCCAGTCTCTGCTTAAGGCTACATCAAGAGGAAACAAACCTTAGAGTTAGAACGTAGAACTACTGTATTTTGTCTAGTTTCAAGAGGCTAGCACAAACCGTGTTTGATTTAGAGTTCCAACTGCATCTGTCAATATAGAAGAAAACGCAGTGAAACCTAAAAATTCAAACTCTTCCTGCAAATGAATGCTTCAACCTAGGAGAACGAAACTTGGACATCCAAGTTTGATTGGTGTACTGCTCATTACTTGAAAGTATCATGAAGTTCGGAAGAAAAAATATATGTTGTGATTTCAGGAGATGGTAGTTTTTTGAAAGCTTAAAAATGCCTTTCATTGAATGTGTTATTCGCCAGTCTCTGCTTAAGGCTACATCAAGAGGAAACAAACCTTAGAGTTAGAAAGTAGAACTATTGTATTGTGTCAAGTTTCAAGAGGCTAGCACAAACCGTGTTTGATTTAGAGTTCTAACTGCATCTGTCAATATAGAAGAAAACGCAGTGCAACCTAAAAATTCAAACTCTTCCTGCAAACGAATGCTTCAACCTAGGAGAACGAAACTTGGGCATCCAAGTTTGATTGGTGTACTGCTCATTACTTGAAGTTATCATGAAGGTCGGAAGAAAAAATATATCTTGTGATTTCAGGAGACTGTAGTTTTTTGGCAGCCTACCAACGCCTTTCATTGAATGAGTTATTCGCCAGTCTCTGCTTAAGGCTACATCAAGAGGAAACAAACCTTTGAGTTAGAACGTAGAACTACTGTATTTTGTCTAGTTTCAAGAGGCTAGCACAAACCGTGTTTGTTTTAGAGTTCTAACTGCATCTGTCAATATAGAAGAAAACGCAGTGAAACCTAAAAATTCAAACTTCTCCTGCAAACGAATGCTTCAACCTAGGAGAACGAAACATGGACATCCAAGTTTGATTGGTGTACTGCTCATTACTTGAAAGTATCATGAAGGTCGGAAGAAAAAATATATGTTGTGATTTCAGGAGACTGTAGTTTTTTGGCAGCCTAACAATGCCTTTCATTGAATGAGTTATTCGCCAGTCTCTGCTTAAGGCTACATCAAGAGGAAACAAACCTTAGAGACAGAACGTAGAACTACTGTATTGTGTCAAGTTTCAAGAAGCTACCACAAACCGTGTTTGAGTTAGAGTTCTAACTGCATCTGTCAATATAGGAGAAAACGCAGTGAAACCTGAAAATTCAAACTGTTCCTGCAAACGAGTGCTTCAACCTAGGAGAACGAAACTTGGGCATCCAAGTTTATTGGTGTACTGCTCATTACTTGAAAGTATCATGAAGGTCGGAAGAAAAAATATATGTTGTGATTTCAGGAGACTGTAGTTTTTGCAACCTACCAACGCCTTTCATTGAATGAGTTATTCGCCAGTCTCTGCTTAAGGCTACATCAAGAGGAAACAAACCTTAGAGATAGAACGTAGAACTACTGTATTGTGTCAAGTTTCAAGAAGCTAGCACAAACCGTGTTTGATTTAGAGTTCTAACTGCATCTGTCAATATAGATATAAACGCAGTGAAACCTAAAAATTCAAACTGTTCCTGCAAACGAATGCTTCAACATAGGAGAACGAAACTTGGGCATCCAAATTTGATTGGTGTACTGCTCATTACTAGAAAGTATCATGAAGGTCGGAAGAAAAAATATATGTTTTGATTTCAGGAGACTGTCGTTTTTTGGCAGCCTACGAACGCCTTTCATTGAATGAGTTATTCGCCAGTCTCTGCTTAAGGCTACATCAAGAGGAAACAAACCTTAGAGTTAGAACGTACAACTACTGTATTGTGTCAAGTTTCAAGAAGCTACCACAAACCGTGTTTAATTTAGAGTTCTAACTGTATCTGTCAATATAGGAGAAAATGCAGTGAAACCTAAAAATTCAAACTGTTCCTGCAAAGGAATGCTTCAACCTAGGAGAACGAAACTTGGGCACCCAAGTTTGATTGGTGTACTGCTCATTACTTGAAGTTATCATGAAGGTCTGAAGAAAAAATATATGTTGTGATTTCAGGAGACTGTAGTTTTTTGGCAGCCTAACAATGCCTTTCATTGAATGAGTTATTCGCCAGTCTCTGCTTAAGGCTACATCAAGAGGAAACAAACCTTAGAGATAGAACGTAGAACTACTGTATTGTGTCAAGTTTCAAGAAGCTACCACAAACGGTGTTTGATTTAGAGTTCTAACTGCATCTGTCAATATAGGAGAAAACGCAGTGAAACCTAAAAATTCAAACTGTTCCTGCAAACGAATGCTTCAACCTAGGAGAACGAAACTTGGGCATCCAAGTTTGATTGGTGTACTGCTCATTACTTGAAGTTATCATGAAGGTCGCATGAAAAAATATACATTGAGATTTCAGGAGATGGTAGTTTTTTGGAAGCTTAACAATGCCTTTAATTGAAAGTGTTATTCGCCAGTCTCTGCTTAAGGCTACATCAAGAGGAAACAAACCTTAGGGATAGAACGTAGAACTACTTTATTGTGTCAAGTTTCAAGAAGCTACCACAAACCGTGTTTGATTTAGAGTTCTAACTGCATCTGTCACTATAGAAGAAAACGCAGTGAAACCTAAAAATTCAAACTCTTCCTGCAAACGAATGCTTCAAACTAGGAGAACGAAACTTGGACATCCAAGTTTGATTGGTGTACTGCTCATTACTTGAAAGTATCATGAAGTTCGGAAGAAAAAATATATGTTGTGATTTCAGGAGATGGTAGTTTTTTGAAAGCTTAACAATGCCTTTCATTGAATGTGTTATTCGCCAGTCTCTGCTTAAGGCTACATCAAGTGGAAACAAACCTTAGAGTTAGAACATAGAACTACTGAATTGTGTCAAGTTTCAAGAAGCTACCACAAACCGTGTTTGATTTAGTGTTCTAATTGCATCTGTCACTATAGAAGATAATGCAGTGAAACCTAAAAATTCAAACTCTTCCTGCAAACGAATGCTTCAACCTAGGAGAACGAAACTTGGACATCCAAGTTTGATTGGTGTACTGCTCATTACTTGAAAGTATCATGAAGTTTGGAAGAAAAAATATATGTTGTGATTTCAGGAGATGGTAGTTTTTTGAAAGCTTAACAATGCCTTTCATTGAATGTGTTATTCGCCAGTCTCTGCTTAAGGCTACATCAAGAAGAAACAAACCTTAGAGTTAGAACGTAGAACTACTGTATTGTGTCTAGTTTCAAAAGGCTAGCACAAACCGTGTTTGTTTTAGAGTTCTAACTGCATCTGTCAATATAGAAGAAAACGCAGTGAAACCTAAAAATTCCAACTTCTCCTGCAAACGAATGCTTCAACCTAGGAGA
>NW_027512024.1:0-18606 GCF_048772815.1 Callospermophilus lateralis | reverse complement strand
ACCAAATCTTGATGATACTTGGTGGTAATGATCAGTTCACTAAGCCCACTTGGCTGCCCAATTTTTACTCTTCTAGGTTCAAGCTTTCGTTTCCAGCAACACTTTGAATTTTTAGGTTTCACTCTGTTTTCTGCTATATAGATAGATGTGTTTGAAACTCTAAATCAATCACGGTTTGTGCTAGCTCCTTGAAACTTGACCAAGTGAAGTAGTTCTAAGTTCTATCTCCATGGTTTTTTTCCTCTTGAAGTACCCCATGCAGAGACTGGCGAAAAACTCTTTCGTTTGAAAGGGGTTGCCAAGCTTCCAAAAAACTACTAGTTTGCTGAAATCTCAGCAAACCTTTTTTCACCAAAACTTGATGATACTTGGTGGTAATGATCAGTTCACTAATCCCACTTGGCTGCCCAATTTTTATTCTTCTAGGTTGAGGCATTCGTTTCCAGTAACAGTTTGAATTTTTAGGTTTCACTCTGTTTTCTCCTACACAGATAGATGTGTTTGGAATTCTAAATCAAACACGGTTTGTGCTAGCTCCTTGAAACTTGACCAAATGAAGTAGTTCTAAGTTCTATCTCTATGGTTTGTTTCCTCTTGAAGTACCCCATGCAGAGACTGGCGAAAAACACTTTCGTTTGAAAGGGGTTGCCAAGCTTCCAAAAAACTACTAGTTTGCTGAAATCTCAGCAAACATTTTTTCACCAAAACTTGATGATACTTGGTGGTAATGATCAGTTCACTAATCCCACTTGGCAGCCCAACTTTCACTCTTCTAGGTTCAAGCGTTCGTTTCCAGTAACACTTTGAATTTTTAGGTTTCACGCTGTTTTCTGCTATATAGATAGATGTGTTTGAAACTCTAAGTCAAACACGGTTTGTGCTAGCTCCTTGAAACTTGACCAAATGAAGTAGTTCTAAGTTCTATCTCTATGGTTTGTTTCCTCTTGAAGTACCCCATAGAGACTGGCGAAAAACACTTTCGATTGAAAGGGGTTGCCAAGCTTCCAAAAAACAACTAGTTTGCTGAAATCTCAGCAAACCTTTTTTCACCAAATCTTGATGATACTTGGTGGTAATGATCAGTTCACTAATCCCAATTGGCTGCCCAATTTTTATTGTTCTAGGTTGAGGCATTCGTTTCCAGTAACAGTTTGAATTCTTAGGTTTCACTCTGTTTTCTCCTACCTAGATAGATGTGTTTGGAATTCTAAATCAAACACGGTTTGTGCTAGCTCCTTGAAACTTGACCAAATGAAGTAGTTCTAAGTTCTATCTCTATGGTTTGTTTCCTCTTGAAGTACCCCATGCAGAGACTGGCGAAAAACACTTTCGTTTGAAAGGGGTTGCCAAGCTTCCAAAAAACTACTAGTTTGCTGAAATCTCAGCAAACATTTTTTCACCAAAACTTGATGATACTTGGTGGTAATGATCAGTTCACTAATCCCACTTGGCAGCCCAACTTTCACTCTTCTAGGTTCAAGCGTTCGTTTCCAGTAACACTTTGAATTTTTAGGTTTCACGCTGTTTTCTGCTATATAGATAGATGTGTTTGAAACTCTAAGTCAAACACGGTTTGTGCTAGCTCCTTGAAACTTGACCAAATGAAGTAGTTCTAAGTTCTATCTCTATGGTTTGTTTCCTCTTGAAGTACCCCATAGAGACTGGCGAAAAACACTTTCGTTTGAAAGGGGTTGCCAAGCTTCCAAAAAACAACTAGTTTGCTGAAATCTCAGCAAACCTTTTTTCACCAAATCTTGATGATACTTGGTGGTAATGATCAGTTCACTAAGCCCACTTGGCTGCCCAATTTTTACTCTTCTAGGTTCAAGCGTTCGTTTCCAGCAACACTTTGAATTTTTAGGTTTCACTCTGTTTTCTGCTATATAGATAGATGTGTTTGAAACTCTAAATCAAACACGGTTTGTGCTAGCTCCTTGAAACTTTACCAAATGAAGTAGTTCTATGTTCCATCTCTATGGTTTGTTTCCTCTTCAAGTACACCATGCAGAGACTGGCGAAAAACACTTTCGTTTGAAAGGGGTGGCCAAGCTTCCAAAAAACTACTAGTTTGCTGAAATCTCAGCAAAACTTTTTTCACCAAATCTTAATGATACTTGGTGGTAATGATCAGTTCATTAATCCCACTTGGCTACCCAAATTTTATTCTTCTAGGTTGAAGCATTCGTTTCCAGTAACACTTTGAATTTTTAGGTTTCACTCTGTTTTCTGCTATATAGATAGATGTGTTTGAAATTCTAAATCAAACACGGTTTGTGCTAGCTCCTTGAAACTTGACCAAATGAAGAAGTTCTAAGTTCTATCTCCATGGTTTGTTTCCTCTTGAAGTACCCCATGCAGAGACTGGCAAAAAACTCTTTCGTTTGAAAGGGGTTGCCAAGCTTCCAAAAAACTACTAGTTTGCTGAAATCTCAGCAAACATTTTTTCACCAAATCTTGATGATACTTGGTGGTAATGATCAGTTCACTAAGCCCACTTGGCTGCCCAATTTTTACTCTTCTAGGTTCAAGCGTTCGTTTCCAGCAACACTTTGAATTTTTAGGTTTCAATCTGTTTTCTGCTATATAGATAGATGTGTTTGAAACTCTAAATCAATCACGGTTTGTGCTAGCTCCTTGAAACTTGACCAAATGAAGTAGTTCTAAGTTCTATCTCCATGGTTTGTTTCCTCTTGAAGTACCCCATGCAGAGACTGGCGAAAAACTCTTTCGTTTGAAAGGGGTTGCCAAGCTTCCAAAAAACTACTAGTTTGCTGAAATCTCAGCAAACCTTTTTTCACCAAATCTTGATTATACTTGGTGGTAATGATCAGTTCACTAATCCCACTTGGCTGCCCAATTTTTATTCTTCTAGGTTGAGGCATTCGTTTCCAGTAACAGTTTGAATTTTTAGGTTTCACTCTGTTTTCTCCTACACAGATAGATGTGTTTGGAATTCTAAATCACACACGGTTTGTGCTAGCTCCTTGAAACTTGACCAAATGAAGTAGTTCTAAGTTCTATCTCTATGGTTTGTTTCCTCTTGAAGTACCCCATGCAGAGACTGGCGAAAAACACTTTCGTTCGAAAGGGGTTGCCAAGCTTCCAAAAAACTACTAGTTTGCTGAAATCTCAGCAAACATTTTTTCACCAAATCTTGATGATACTTGGTGGTAATGATCAGTTCACTAATCCCACTTGGCTGCCCAACTTTCACTCTTCTAGTTTCAAGCGTTCGTTTCCAGTAACACTTTGAATTTTTGGGTTTCACTCTGTTTTCTGCTATATAGATAGATGTGTTTGAAACTCTAAATCAAACACGGTTTGTGCTAGCTCCTTGAAACTTGACCAAATGAAGTAGTTCTAAGTTCTATCTCTGTGGTTTGTTTCCTCTTGAAGTACCCCATGCAGAGACTGGCGAAAAACACTTTCGTTTGAAAGGGGTTGCCAAGTTTCCAAAAAACTACTAGTTTGCTGAAATTTCAGCAAACCTATTTTCACCAAATCTTGATGATACTTGGTGGTAATGATCAGTTCACTAATCCCACTTGGCTGCCCAATTTTTATTCTTCTAGGTCGAAGCATTCGTTTCCAGTAAGTGCTTGAATTTTTAGGTTTCACTCTGTTTTCTCCTACATAGATAGCTGTGTTTGGAATTCTAAATCAAACATGGTTTGTGCTAGCTCCTTGAAACTTGACCAAATGAAGTAGTTCTAAGTTCTATCTCTTTGGTTTTTTTCCTCTTGAAGTACCCCATGCAGAGACTGGCGAAAAACACTTTCGTTTGAAAGGGTTTGCCAAGCTTCCAAAAAACTACTAGTTTGCTGTAATCTCAGCAAACATTTTTTCACCAAATCTTGATGATACTTGGTGGTAATGATTAGTTCACTAATCTCACTTGGCAGCCCAACTTTCACTCTTCTAGGTTCAAGCGTTCGTTTCCAGTAACACTTTGAATTTTTAGGTTTCACTCTGTTTTCTGCTATATAGATAGATGTGTTTGAAACTCTAAAACAAACATGGTTTGTGCTAGCTCCTTGAAACTTGACCAAATGAAGTAGTTCTAAGTTCTATCTCTATGGTTTGTTTCCTCTTGAAGTACCCCATGCAGAGACTGGCGAAAAACACTTTCGTTTGAAAGGGGTTGCCAAGCTTCCAAAAAACTACTAGTTTGCTGAAATCTCAGCAAACCTTTTTTCACCAAATCTTGATTATACTTGGTGGTAATGATCAGTTCACTAAGCCCACTTGGCTGCCCAATTTTTACTCTTCTAGGTTCAAGCGTTCGTTTCCAGCAACACTTTGAATTTTTAGGTTTCACTCTGTTTTCTGCTATATAGATAGATGTGTTTGAAACTCTAAATCAAACACGGTTTGTGCTAGCTCCTTGAAACTTTACCAAATGAAGTAGTTCTATGTTCCATCTCTATGGTTTGTTTCCTCTTGAAGTACACCATGCAGAGACTGGCGAAAAACACTTTCGTTTGAAAGGGGTGGCCAAGCATCCAAAAAACTACTAGTTTGCTGAAATCTCAGCAAAACTTTTTTCACCAAATCTTAATGATACTTGGTGGTAATGATCAGTTCACTAATCCCACTTGGCTGCCCAAGTTTTATTCTTCTAGGTTGAAGCATTCGTTTCCAGTAACAGTTTGAATTTTAGGTTTCACTCTGTTTTCTCATAAATAGATAGCTGTGTTTGGAATTCTAAATCAAACACGGTTTGTTCTAGCTCCTTGAAACTTTACCAAATGAAGTAGTTCTAAGTTCTATCTCTATGGTTTGTTTCTTCTTGAAGTACCCCATGCAGAGACTGGCGAAAAACTCTTTCGTTTGAAAGGGGTTGCCAAGCTTCCAAAAAACTACTAGTTTGCTGAAATCTCAGCAAAATTTTTTCACCAAATCTTGATCATACTTGGTGGTAATGATCAGTTCACTAATCTCACTTGGCTGCCCAATTTTTATTCTTCTAGGTTGAGGCATTCGTTTCCAGTAACAGTTTGAATTTTTAGGTTTCACTCTGTTTTCTCCTACATAGATAGATGTGTTTGGAATTCTAAATCAAACACGGTTTGTGCTAGCTCCTTGAAACTTGACCAAATGAAGTAGTTCTAAGTTCTATCTCTATGGTTTGTTTCCTCTTGAAGTACCCCATGCAGAGACTGGCAAAAAACACTTT
Source organism: Callospermophilus lateralis (assembly GCF_048772815.1). Classification (NCBI taxonomy): domain Eukaryota; kingdom Metazoa; phylum Chordata; class Mammalia; order Rodentia; family Sciuridae; genus Callospermophilus; species Callospermophilus lateralis. The sequence goes on along the minus strand of NW_027512024.1, from coordinate 13,430 downwards.
CGTTTGAAAGGGGTTGCCAAGCTTCCAAAAAACTACTAGTTTGCTGAAATCTCAGCAAACCTATTTTCACCAAATCTTGATGATACTTGGTGGTAATGATCAGTTCACTAATCCCACTTGGCTGCCCAATTTTTATTCTTCTAGGTTGAAGCATTCGTTTCCAGTAACACTTTGAATTTTTAGGTTTCACTCTGTTTTCTCCTACATAGATAGATGTGTTTGAAACTCTAAATCAAACACGGTTTGTGCTAGCTCCGTGAAACTTGACAAAATGAAGTAGTTCTAAGTTCTATCTCTATGGTTTGTTTCCTCTTGAAGTACCCCATGCAGAGACTGGCGAAAAACACTTTCGTTTGAAAGGGGTTGCCAAGCTTCCAAAAAACTACTAGTTTGCTGAAATCTCAGCAAACATTTTTTCACCAAAACTTGATGATACTTGGTGGTAATGATCAGTTCACTAATCCCACTTGGCAGCCCAACTTTCACTATTCTAGGTTCAAGCGTTCGTCTCCAGTAACACATTGAATTTTTAGGTTTCACTCTGTTTTCTGCTATATAGATAGATGTGTTTGAAACTCTAAATCAAACACGGTTTGTGCTAGCTCCTTGAAACTTCACCAAATGAAGTAGTTCTAAGTTCTATCTCTATGGTTTGTTTCCTCTTGAAGTACCCCATGCAGAGACTGGCGAAAAACTCTTTCGTTTGAAAGGGGTTGCCAAGCTTCCAAAAAACTACTAGTTTGCTGAAATCTCAGCAAAACTTTTTTCACCAAATCTTGATGATACTTGGTGGTAATGATCAGTTCACTAATCCCACTTGGCTGCCCAATTTTCATTCTTCTAGGTTGAGGCATTCGTTTCCAGTAACAGTTTGAATTTTTAGGTTTCACTCTGTTTTCTCCTACACAGATAGATGTGTTTGGAATTCTAAATCAAACACGGTTTGTGCTAGCTCCTTGAAACTTGACCAAATGAAGTAGTTCTAAGTTCTATCTCTATGGTTTGTTTCCTCTTGAAGTACCCCATGCAGAGACTGGCGAAAAACACTTTCGTTTAAAAGGGGTTGCCAAGCTTCCAAAAAACGGCTAGTTTGCTGAAATCTCAGCAAACTTTTTTTCACCAAATCTTGATGATACTTGGTGTTAATGATCAGTTCACTAATCTCACTTGGCTGCCCAACTTTCACTCTTCTAGTTTCAAGCGTTCGTTTCCAGTAACACTTTGAATTTTTGGGTTTCACTCTGTTTTCTGCTCTATAGATAGATGTGTTTGAAACTCTAAATCAAACACGGTTTGTGCTAGTTCCTTGAAACTTGACCAAATGAAGTAGTTCTAAGTTCTATCTCTATGGTTTGTTTCCTCTTGAAGTACCCCATGCAGAGACTGGCGAAAAACACTTTCGTTTGAAAGGGGTTGCCAAGCTTCCAAAAAACTACTAGTTTGTTGAAATCTCAGCAAACCTATTTTCACCAAATCTTGATGATACTTGGTGGTAATGATCAGTTCACTAATCCCACTTGGCTGCCCAATTTTTATTCTTCTAGGTTGAAGCATTCGTTTCCAGTAACACTTTGAATTTTTAGGTTTCACTCTGTTTTCTCCTACATAGATAGATGTGTTTGAAACTCTAAATCAAACACGGTTTGTGCTAGCTCCGTGAAACTTGACAAAATGAAGTAGTTCTAAGTTCTATCTTTATGGTTTGTTTCCTCTTGAAGTACCCCATGCAGAGACTGGCGAAAAACACTTTCGTTTGAAAGGGGTTGCCAAGCTTCCAAAAAACTACTAGTTTGCTGAAATCTCAGCAAACATTTTTTCACCAAAACTTGATGATACTTGGTGGTAATGATCAGTTCACTAATCCCACTTGGCAGCCCAACTTTCACTCTTCTAGGTTCAAGCGTTCGTCTCCAGTAACACATTGAATTTTTAGGTTTCACTCTGTTTTCTGCTATATAGATAGATGTGTTTGAAACTCTAAATCAAACACGGTTTGTGCTAGCTCCTTGAAACTTGACCAAATGAAGTAGTTCTAAGTTCTATCTCTATGGTGTGTTTCCTCTTGAAGTACCCCATGCAGAGACTGGCGAAAAACACTTTCGTTTGAAAGGGGTTGCCAAGCTTCCAAAAAACTACTAGTTTGCTGAAATATCAGCAAACCTTTTTTCACCAAATCTTGATGATACTTGGTGGTAATGATCAGTTCACTAATCCCACTTGGCTGCCCAATTTTCATTCTTCTAGGTTGAGGCATTCGTTTCCAGTAACAGTTTGAATTTTTAGGTTTCACTCTGTTTTCTCCTACACAGATAGATGTGTTTGGAATTCTAAATCACACACGGTTTGTGCTAGCTCCTTGAAACTTGACCAAATGAAGTAGTTCTAAGTTCTATCTCTATGGTTTGTTTCCTCTTGAAGTACCCCATGCAGAGACTGGCGAAAAACACTTTCGTTCGAAAGGGGTTGCCAAGCTTCCAAAAAACTACTAGTTTGCTGAAATCTCAGCAAACATTTTTTCACGAAATCTTGATGATACTTGGTGGTAATGATCAGTTCACTAATCCCACTTGGCTGCCCAACTTTCACTCTTCTAGTTTCAAGCGTTCGTTTCCAGTAACACTTTGAATTTTTGGGTTTCACTCTGTTTTCTGCTATATAGATAGATGTGTTTGAAACTCTAAATCAAACACGGTTTGTGCTAGCTCCTTGAAACTTGACCAAATGAAGTAGTTCTAAGTTCTATCTCTGTGGTTTGTTTCCTCTTGAAGTACCCCATGCAGAGACTGGCGAAAAACACTTTCGTTTGAAAGGGGTTGCCAAGTTTCCAAAAAACTACTAGTTTGTTGAAATCTCAGCAAACCTATTTTCACCAAATCTTGATGATACTTGGTGGTAATGATCAGTTCACTAATCCCACTTGGCTGCCCAATTTTTATTCTTCTAGGTCGAAGCATTCGTTTCCAGTAAGTGCTTGAATTTTTAGGTTTCACTCTGTTTTCTCCTACACAGATAGATGTGTTTGAAACTCTAAATCAAACATGGTTTGTGCTAGCTCCGTGAAACTTGACAAAATGAAGTAGTTCTAAGTTCTATCTCTATGGTTTGTTTCCTCTTGAAGTACCCCATGCAGAGACTGGCGAAAAACACTTTCGTTTGAAAGGGGTTGCCAAGCTTCCAAAAAACTACTAGTTTGCTGAAATCTCAGCAAACATTTTTTCACCAAAACTTGATGATACTTGGTGGTAATGATCAGTTCACTAATCCCACTTGGCTGCCCAACTTTCACTCTTCTAGTTTCAAGCGTTCGTTTCCAGTAACACTTTGAATTTTTGGGTTTCACTCTGTTTTCTGCTATATAGATAGATGTGTTTGAAACTCTAAATCAAACACGGTTTGTGCTAGCTCCTTGAAACTTGACCAAATGAAGTAGTTCTAAGTTCTATATCTATGGTTTGTTTCCTCTTGAAGTACCCCATGCAGAGACTGGCGAAAAACACTTTCGTTTGAAAGGGGTTGCCAAGCTTCCAAAAAACTACTAGTTTGCTGAAATCTCAGCAAACATTTTTTAACCAAATCTTGATGATACTTGGTGGTAATGATCAGTTCACTAAGCCCACTTGGCTGCCCAATTTTTACTCTTCTAGGTTCAAGCGTTCGTTTCCAGCAACACTTTGAATTTTTAGGTTTCAATCTGTTTTCTGCTATATAGATAGATGAGTTTGAAACTCTAAATCAATCACGGTTTGTGCTAGCTCCTTGAAACTTGACCAAATGAAGTAGTTCTAAGTTCTATCTCCATGGTTTGTTTCCTCTTGAAGTACCCCATGCAGAGACTGGCGAAAAACTCTTTCGTTTGAAACTGGTTGCCAAGCTTCCAAAAAACTACTAGTTTGCTGAAATATCAGCAAACCTTTTTTCACCAAATCTTGATGATACTTGGTGGTAATGATCAGTTCACTAATCCCACTTGGCTGCCCAATTTTTATTCTTCTAGGTTGAGGCATTCGTTTCCAGTAACAGTTTGAATTTTTAGGTTTCACTCTGTTTTCTCCTACACAGATAGATGTGTTTGGAATTCTAAATCAAACACTGTTTGTGCTAGCTCCTTGAAACTTGACCAAATGAAGTAGTTCTAAGTTCTATCTCTATGGTTTGTTTCCTCTTGAAGTACCCCATGCAGAGACTATCGAAAAACACTTTCGTTTGAAAGGGGTTGCCAAGCTTCCAAAAAACTACTAGTTTGCTGAAATCTCAGCAAACATTTTTTCACCAAATCTTGATGATACTTGGTGGTAATGATCAGTTCACTAATCCCACTTGGCTGCCCAATTTTTATTCTTCTAGGTTGAGGCATTCGTTTCCAGTAACAGTTTGAATTTTTAGGTTTCACTCTCTTTTCTCCTACATAGATAGATGTGTTTGGAATTCTAAATCAAACACGGTTTGTGCTAGCTCATTGAAACTTGACCAAATGAAGTAGTTCTAAGTTCTATCGCCATGGTTTCGTTCCTCTTGAAGTACCCCATGCAGAGACTGGCGAAAAACACTTTCGTTTGAAAGGGGTTGCCAAGCTTCCAAAAATCTACTAGTTTGCTGAAATCTCAGCAAACCTATTTTCACCAAATCTTGATGATACTTGGTGGTAATGATCAGTTCACTAATCCCACTTGGCTGCCCAATTTTTATTCTTCTAGGTTGAAGCATTCGTTTCCAGTAACACTTTGAATTTTTAGGTTTCACTCTGTTTTCTCCTACATAGATAGATGTGTTTGAAACTCTAAATCAAACACGGTTTGTGCTAGCTCCGTGAAACTTGACAAAATGAAGTAGTTCTAAGTTCTATCTCTATGGTTTGTTTCCTCTTGAAGTACCCCATGCAGAGACTGGCGAAAAACACTTTCGTTTGAAAGGGGTTGCCAAGCTTCCAAAAAACTACTAGTTTGCTGAAATCTCAGCAAACATTTTTTCACCAAAACTTGATGATACTTGGTGGTAATGATCAGTTCACTAATCCCACTTGGCAGCCCAACTTTCACTCTTCTAGGTTCAAGCGTTCGTCTCCAGTAACACTTTGAATTTTTAGGTTTCACTCTGTTTTCTGCTATATAGATAGATGTGTTTGAAACTCTAAATCAAACACGGTTTGTGCTAGCTCCTTGAAACTTGACCAAATGAAGTAGTTCTAAGTTCTATCTCTATGGTTTGTTTCCTCTTGAAGTACCCCATGCAGAGACTGGCGAAAAACACTTTCGTTTGAAAGGGGTTGCCAAGCTTCCAAAAAACTACTACTTTGCTGAAATCTCAGCAAACCTTTTTTCACCAAATCTTGATGATACTTGGTGGTAATGATCAGTTCACTAAGCCCACTTGGCTGCCCAATTTTTACTCTTCTAGGTTCAATCGTTCGTTTCCAGCAACACTTTGAATTTTTAGGTTTCACTCTGTTTTCTGCTATATAGATAGATGTGTTTGAAACTCTAAATCAAACACGGTTTGTGCTAGCTCCTTGAAACATTACCAAAAGAAGTAGTTCTATGTTCCATCTCTATGGTTTGTTTCCTCTTGAAGTACACCATGCAGAGACTGGCGAAAAACACTTTCGTTTGAAGGGGTGGCCAAGCTTCCAAAATACTACTAGTTTGCTGAAATCTCAGCAAAACTTTTTTCACCAAATCTTAATGATACTTGGTGGTAATGATCAGTTCACTATTCCCACTTGGCTACCCAATTTTTATTTTTCTAGGTTGAAGAATTCGTTTCCAGTAAAACTTTGAATTTTTAGGTTTCACTCGGTTTTCTGCTATATAGATAGATGTGTTTGAAACTCTAAATCAAACACGGTTTGTGCTAGCTCCTTGAAACTTGACCAAATGAAGTAGTTCTAAGTTCTATCGCCATGGTACGTTTCCTCTTGAAGTACCCAATGCAGAGACTGGCGAAAAACTCTTTTCGTTTGAAAGGGGTTGCCAAGCTTCCAAAAAACTACTAGTTTGCTGAAATCTCAGCAAACCTTTTTTCACCAAATCTTGATGATACTTGGTGGTAATGATCAGTTCACTAATCCCACTTGGCTGCCCAATTTTTATTCTTCTAGGTCGAGGCATTCGTTTCCAGTAACAGTTTGAATTTTTAGGTTTCACTCTCTTTTCTCCTACATAGATAGATGTGTTTGGAATTCTAAATCAAACACGGTTTGTGCTAGCTCATTGAAACTTGACCAAATGAAGTAGTTCTAAGTTCTATCTCTATGGTTTGTTTCCTCTTGAAGTACCCCATGCAGAGACTGGCGAAAAACACTTTCGTTTGAAAGGGGTTGCCAAGCTTCCAAAAAACTACTAGTTTGCTGAAATCTCAGCAAACATTTTTTCACCAAATCTTGATGATACTTGTTGGTAATGATCAGTTCACTAATCTCACTTGGCTGCCCAACTTTCACTCTTCTAGTTTCAAGCGTTCGTTTCCAGTAAAACTTTGAATTTTTAGGTTTCACTCTGTTTTCTGCTATATAGATAGATGTGTTTGAAACTCTAAATCAAACACGGTTTGTGCTAGCTCCTTGAAACTTGACCAAATGAAGTAGTTCTAAGTTCTATCTCGATGGTTTGTTTCCTCTTGAAGTACCCCATGCAGAGACTGGCGAAAAACCCTTTCGTTTGAATGGGGTTGCCAAGCTTCCAAAAAACTACTAGTTTTCTGAAATCTCAGCAAACATTTTTTCACCAAAACTTGATGATACTTGGTGGTAATGATCAGTTCACTAATCCCACTTGGCAGCCCAACTTTCACTCTTCTAGGTTCAAGCGTTCGTTTCCAGTAACACTTTGAATTTTTAGGTTTCACTCTGTTTTCTGCTATATAGATAGAAGTGTTTGAAACTCTAAATCAAACACGGTTTGTGCTAGCTCCTTGAAACTTGACCAAATGAAGTAGTTCTAAGTTCTATCTCTATGGTTTGTTTCCTCTTGAAATACCCCATGCAGAGTGGCGAAAAACACTTTCGTTTGAAAGGGGTTGCCAAGCTTCCAAAAAACTACTAGTTTGCTGAAATCTCAGCAAACCTTTTTTCACCAAATCTTGATGATACTTGGTGGTAATGATCAGTTCACTAATCCCACTTGGCTGCCCAATTTTTATTCTTCTAGGTTGAGGCATTCGTTTCCAGTAACAGTTTGAATTTTTAGGTTTCACTCTCTTTTCTCCTACATAGATAGCTGTGTTTTGAATTCTAAATCAAACACAGTTTGTGCTAGCTCCTTGAAACTTGACCAAATGAAGTAGTTCTAAGTTCTATCTTTATGGTTTGTTTCCTCTTGAAGTACCCCATGCAGAGACTATCGAAAAACACTTTCGTTTGAAAGGGGTGGCCAAGCTTCCAAAATACTACTAGTTTGCTGAAATCTCAGCAAAACTTTTTTCACCAAATCTTAAGGATACTTGGTGGTAATGATCAGTTCACTAATCCCACTTGGCTACCCAATTTTTATTCTTCTAGGTTGAAGAATTCGTTTCCAGTAAAACTTTGAATTTTTAGGTTTCACTCTGTTTTCAGCTATATAGATAGATGTGTTTGAAACTCTAAATCAAACACGGTTTGTGCTAGCTCCTTGAAACTTGACCAAATGAAGTAGTTCTAAGTTCTATCGCCATGGTTTGTTTCCTCTTGAAGTACCCAATGCATAGACTGGCGAAAAACTCTTTCTTTTGAAAGGGGTTGCCAAGCTTCCAAAAAACTACTAGTTTGCTGAAATCTCAGCAAACCTTTTTTCACCAAATCTTGATGATACTTGGTGGTAATGATCAGTTCACTAATCCCACTTGGCTGCCGAATTTTTATTCTTCTAGGTTGAGGCATTCTTTTCCAGTAACAGTTTGAATTTTTAGGTTTCACTCTCTTTTCTCCAACATAGATAGATGTGTTTGGAATTCTAAATCAAACACGGTTTGTGCTAGCTACTTGAAACTTGACCAAATGAAGTAGTTCTAAGTTCTATCTCTATGGTTTGTTTCATCTTGAAGTACCCCATGCAGAGACTGGCGAAAAACACTTTCGTTTGAAAGGGGTTGCCAAGCTTCCAAAAAACTACTAGTTTGCTGAAATCTCAGCAAACATTTTTTCACCAAATCTTGATGATACTTGTTGGTAATGATCAGTTCACTAATCTCACTTGGCTGCCCAACTTTCACTCTTCTAGTTTCAAGCGTTCGTTTCCAGTAACACTTTGAATTTTAGGGTTCACTCTGTTTTCTGCTATATAGAAAGATGTGTTTGAAACTCTAAATCAAACACGGTTTGTGCTAGCTCCTTGAAACTTGACCAAATGAAGTAGTTCTAGGTTCTATCACTATGGTTTGTTTCCTCTTGAAGTACCCCATGCAGATACTGGCGAAAAACACTTTCGTTTGAAAGGGGTTGCCAAGCTTCCAAAAAACTACTAGTTTGCTGAAATCTCAGCAAACATTTTTTCACCTAATCTTGATGATACTTGGTGGTAATGATCAGTTCACTAATCCCACTTGGCTGCCCAATTTTTATTCTTCTAGGTTGAGGCATTCGTTTCCAGTAACAGTTTGAATTTTTAGGTTTTACTCTGTTTTCTCCTACATAGACAGATGTGTTTGGAATTCTAAATCAAACACGGTTTGTGCTAGCTCCTTGAAACTTGACCAAATGAAGTAGTTCTAAGTTCTATCTCTATGGTTTGTTTCCTCTTGAAGTACCCCATGCAGAGACTGGCGAAAAACACTTTCGTTTGAAAGGGGTTGCCAAGCTTCCAAAAAACTACTAGTTTGCTGAAATCTCAGCAAACATTTTTTCACCAAATCTTGATGATACTTGGTGGTAATGATCAGTTCACTAATCCCACTTGGCTGCCCAACTTTCACTCTTCTAGTTTCAAGCGTTCGTTTCCAGTAACACTTTGAATTTTTGGGTTTCACTCTGATTTCTGCTATATAGATAGATGTGTTTGAAACTCTAAATCAAACACGGTTTGTGCTAGCTCCTTGAAACTTGACCAAATGAAGTAGTTCTAAGTTCTATCTCTATGGTTTGTTTCCTCTTGAAGTACCCCATGCAGAGACTGGCGAAAAACACTTTCGTTTGAAAGGGGGTTGCCAAGTTTCCCAAAAACTACTAGTTTGCTGAAATCTCAGAAAACCTATTTTCAACAAATCTTGATGATACTTGGTGGTAATGATCAGTTCACTAATCCCACTTGGCTGCCCAATTTTTATTCTTCTAGGTCGAAGCATTCGTTTCCAGTAAGTGTTTGAATTTTTAGGTTTCACTCTGTTTTCTCCTACATAGATAGCTGTGTTTGGAATTCTAAATCAAACACTGTTTGTGCTAGCTCATTGAAACTTGACCAAATGAAGTAGTTCTAAGTTCTATCTCTATGGTTTGTTTCCTCTTGAAGTACCCCATGCAGAGACTGGCGAAAAACACTTTCGTTTGAAAGGGGTTGCCAAGCTTCCAAAAAACTACTAGTTTGCTGAAATCTCAGCAAACATTTTTTCACCAAATCTTGATGATACTTGGTAGTAATGATCAGTTCACTAATCTCACTTGGCTGCCCAACTTTCACTCTTCTAGTTTCAAGCGTTCGTTTCCAGTAACACTTTGAATTTCTGGGTTTTCACTCTGTTTTCTGCTATATAGATAGATGTGTTTGAAACTCTAAATCAAACACGGTTTGTGCTAGCTCCTTGAAACTTGACCAAATGAAGTAGTTCTAAGTTCTATCTCTATGGTTTGTTTCCTCTTGAAGTACCCCATGCAGAGACTGGCGAAAAACACTTTCGTTTGAAAGGGGTTGCCAAGCTTCCAAAAAACTACTAGTTTGCTGAAATCTCAGCAAACCTATTTTCACCAAATCTTGATGATACTTGGTGGTAATGATCAGTTCACTAATCCCACTTGGCTGCCCAATTTTTATTCTTCTAGGTTGAAGCATTCGTTTCCAGTAACACTTTGAATTTTTAGGTTTCACTCTGTTTTCTCCTACATAGATAGATGTGTTTGAAACTCTAAATCAAACACGGTTTGTTCTAGCTCCGTGAAACTTGACAAAATGAAGTAGTTCTAAGTTCTATCTCTATGGTTTGTTTCCTCTTGAAGAACCCCATGCAGAGACTGGCGAAAAACACATTCGTTTGAAAGGGGTTGCCAAGCTTCCAAAAAACTACTAGTTTGCTGAAATCTCAGCAAACATTTTTTCACCAAAACTTGATGATACTTGGTGGTAATGATCAGTTCACTAATCCCACTTGGCAGCCCAACTTTCACTCTTCTAGGTTCAAGCGTTCGTTTCCTGTAACACTTTGAATTTTTAGGTTTCACTCTGTTTTCTAATATATAGATAGATGTGTTTGAAACTCTAAATCAAACACGGTTTTTGCTAGCTCCTTGACACTTTACCAAATGAAGTAGTTCTAAGTTCTATCTCTATGGTTTGTTTCCTCTTGAAGTACCCCATGCAGAGACTGGCGAAAAACACTTTCGTTTGAAAGGGGTTGCCAGCTTCAAAAACTACTAGTTTGCTGAAATCTCAGCAAACCTTTTTTCACCAAATCTTGATGATACTTGGTGGTAATGATCAGTTCACTAATCCCACTTGGCTGCCCAATTTTTATTCTTCTAGGTTGAGGCATTCGTTTCCAGTAACAGTTTGAATTTTTAGGTTTCACTCTCTTTTCTCCTACATAGATAGATGTGTTTGGAATTCTAAATCAAACACGGTTTGTGCTAGCTCCTTGAAACTTGACCAAATGAAGTAGTTCTAAGTTCTATCTTTATGGTTTGTTTCATCTTGAAGTACCCATGCAGAGACTGGCAAAAAACACTTTCGTTGAAAGGAGTTGCCAAGCTTCCAAAAAACTACTAGTTTGCTGAAATCTCAGCAAACATTTTTTCACCAAATCTTGATGATACTTGGTGGTAATGATCAGTTCACTAATCTCACTTGGCTGCCCAACTTTCACTCTTCTAGTTTCAAAGCGTTCGTTTCCAGTAACACTTTGAATTTTAGGGTTCACTCTGTTTTCTGCTATATAGATACATGTGTTTGAAACTCTAAATCAAACACGGTTTGTGCTAGCTCCTTGAAACTTGACCAAATGAAGTAGTTCTAAGTTCTATCTCTATGGTTTGTTTCCTCTTGAAGTACCCCATGCAGAGACTGGCGAAAAACACTTTCGTTTGAAAGGGGTTTCCAAGCTTCCAAAAACTACTAGTTTGCTGAAATCTCAGAAAACCTATTTTCACCAAATCTTGATGATACTTGGTGGTAATGATCAGTTCACTAATCCCACTTGGCTGCCCAATTTTTATTCTTCTAGGTCGAAGCATTCGTTTCCAGTAAGTGTTTGAATTTTTAGGGTTCACTCTGTTTTCTCCTACATAGATAGCTGTGTTTGGAATTCTAAATCAAACACTGTTTGTGCTAGCTCCTTGAAACTTGACCAAATGAAGTAGTTCTAAGTTCTATCTCTATGGTTTGTTTCCTCTTGAAGTACCCCATGCAGAGACTATCGAAAAACACTTTCGTTTGAAAGGGGTTGCCAAGCTTCCAAAAAACTACTAGTTTGCTGAAATCTCAGCAAACATTTTTTCACCAAAACTTGATGATACTTGGTGGTAATGATCATTTCACTAATCCCACTTGGCTGCCCAACTTTCACTCTTCTAGGTTCAAGCGTTCGTTTCCTGTAACACTTTGAATTTTTAGGTTTCACTCTATTTTCTAATATATAGATAGATGTGTTTGAAACTCTAAATCAAACACGGTTTTTGCTAGCTCCTTGAGACTTTACCAAATGAAGTAGTTCTAAGTTCTATCTCTATGGTTTGTTTCCTCTTGAAGTACCCCATGCAGAGACTGGCGAAAAACACTTTCGTTTGAAAGGGGTTGCCAAGCTTCCAAAAAACTACTAGTTTGCTGAAATCTCAGCAAACCTTTTTTCACCAAATCTTGATGATACTTGGTGGTAATGATCAGTTCACTAATCCACTTGGCTGCCCAATTTTTATTCTTCTAGGTTGAGGCATTCGTTTCCAGTAACAGTTTGAATTTTTAGGTTTCACTCTCTTTTCTCCTACATAGATAGATGTGTTTGGAATTCTAAATCAAACACGGTTTGTGCTAGCTCCTTGAAACTTGACCAAATGAAGTAGTTCTAAGTTCTATCTTTATGGTTTGTTTCATCTTGAAGTACCCCATGCAGAGACTGGCAAAAAACACTTTCGTTTGAAAGGAGTTGCCAAGCTTCCAAAAAACTACTAGTTTGCTGAAATCTCAGCAAACATTTTTTCACCAAATCTTGATGATACTTGGTGGTAATGATCAGTTCACTAATCTCACTTGGCTGCCCAACTTTCACTCTTCTAGTTTCAAGCGTTCGTTTCCAGTAAAACTTTGAATTTTTAGGTTTCACTCTGTTTTCTGCTATATAGATAGATGTGTTTTGAAACTCTAAATCAAACACGGTTTGTGCTAGCTCTTGAAACTTGACCAAATGAAGTAGTTCTAAGTTCTATCTCGATGGTTTGTTTCCTCTTGAAGTACCCCATGCAGAGACTGGCGAAAAACCCTTTCGTTTGAATGGGGTTGCCAAGCTTCCAAAAAACTACTAGTTTTCTGAAATCTCAGCAAACATTTTTTCACCAAAACTTGATGATACTTGGTGGTAATGATCAGTTCACTAATCCCACTTGGCAGCCCAACTTTCACTCTTCTAGGTTCAAGCGTTCGTTCCAGTAACACTTTGAATTTTTAGTTTCACTCTGTTTTCTGCTATATAGATAGAAGTGTTTGAACTCTAAATCAAACACGGTTTGTGCTAGCTCCTTGAAACTTGACCAAATGAAGTAGTTCTAAGTTCTATCTCTATGGTTTGTTTCCTCTTGAAATACCCCATGCAGAGTGGCGAAAAACACTTTCGTTTGAAAGGGGTTGCCAAGCTTCCAAAAAACTACTAGTTTGCTGAAATCTCAGCAAACCTTTTTTCACCAAATCTTGATGATACTTGGTGGTAATGATCAGTTCACTAATCCCACTTGGCTGCCCAATTTTTATTCTTCTAGGTTGAGGCATTCGTTTCCAGTAACAGTTTGAATTTTTAGGTTTCACTCTCTTTTCTCCTACATAGATAGCTGTGTTTTGAATTCTAAATCAAACACAGTTTGTGCTAGCTCCTTGAAACTTGACCAAATGAAGTAGTTCTAAGTTCTATCTTTATGGTTTGTTTCCTCTTGAAGTACCCCATGCAGAGACTATCGAAAAAACACTTTCGTTTGAAAGGGGTGGCCAAGCTTCCAAAATACTACTAGTTTGCTGAAATCTCAGCAAAACTTTTTTCACCAAATCCTTAAGGATACTTGGTGGTAATGATCAGTTCACTAATCCCACTTGGCTACCCAATTTTTATTCTTC
>NW_027512023.1:0-18611 GCF_048772815.1 Callospermophilus lateralis | reverse complement strand
TCATGGGACAGCACTGGGCTGGCCAGGGAGTACAAGGCAGGTTGCCTGGTTGCCATGGGACAGCGCTGGGATGGGCAGGGAGTGCAGAGGAGGTCTCCTGGGGGCCATGGACAGCACTGGGTTGAGCAGAGAGTACAGAGGAGGTCTCTTGGGGGCCGTGGGACAGCACTGGGCTGGGCAGGGAGTGCAGAGGAGGTCTCCAAATAAGCCATGGGAAAGGACTGGGCTGGGCAGGGAGTGCAGAGGAAATCTCCTGGGGGCCACGGGACAGCACTGGGCTGGGCAGGGAGTGCAGTGAAGGTCACCTGCGCGCCATGGGACAGCACTGGGCTGGGCAGGGTGTGCAGAGGAGGTTTCCTGGGGGCCATGGGACAGCACTGGGCTGAGCAGGGAGTACAGAGGCGGTGTCCTGGTTGCCATGGGACAGCACTGGGCTGGCAGGGAGTAGAAGGTAGGTCTCCTGGGGGCCATGGGACAGCACTGGGCTGGGCAGGGAGTGCAGAGGAGGTCTCCAAATGAACCAAAAGACAGCTCGGGTTGGGCAGGGAGTTCAGAGGAGGTCTCCGAATGAGCCATGTGACAGCACTGGGCTGGGCAGGGAGTGCAGAGGAGGTCTCCTGGGGTCCATGGGACAGCACTGGACTGGGCAGGGAGTACAAGGCAGGTCTTCTGGGGGCCATGGGACAGCACTGGGCTGGGCAGGGAGTGCAGAGGAGGTGTCCTGGCGGCCATGGGACAGCACTGGGCTGAGCAGAGAGTACAGAGGAGGTCTCCTGGGGTCCATGGGACAGCACTGGGCTGGGCAGGGAGTGCAGTGAAGGTCACCTGCGCGCCATGGGACAGCACTGGGCTGAGGAGAGAGTACAGAGGAGGTCTCCTGGGGTCCATGGGACAGCACTGGGCTGGGAAGGGAGTGCAGAGGAGGTCTTCTGGGGGCCACGGGACAGCAGTGGGCTGGGCACGGAGTGAAGAGGAGTCCTCCTGGCAGCCATGGGACTCCACTGATGTGGCCAGGGAGTACAAGGCAGGTTGCCTGGGTGCCATGGGACAGCGCTGGGATGGGCAGGGTGTGCAGACGAGTTCTCCACATGAGCCATGGGACAGCATTGGGATGGGCAGGGTGTGCAGAGGAGTCTCCTGGGGGCCATGGGACAGCACTGGGCTGGGCAGAGGGTACAGAGGAGGTCTTTTGAGGGCCCCGTGACAGTATTGGGCTTGGCAGGGAGTTCTGAGGAGGTCTCCTGGCGGCCATGGGACAGCACAGGGCTGGGCAGAGAGTACAGAGGAGGTCTCCTGGGGGCCATGGGACAGCACTCGGCTGGGCAGAGAGTACAGAGGAGGTCTCCTGGAGGCCATGGGACAGCACTGTGGTGGCCACGGAATACAAGGCAGATCTCCTGGATGCCATGGGACAGCGCTGGAATGGGCACGGAGTGCAGAGGCGTTCTCTGGGGGCCATGGCACAGCACTGGACTGGGCAGGGAGTGCAGTGAAGGTCTCCTGGGGGCCATGGGACAGCACTGGGCTGATCAGAGAGTACAGAGGAGGTCTCCTGGGGTCCATGGGACAGCACTGGGCAGGGCAGGGAGTACAGAGGAGGTCACCTGGTGGCCATGTGACAGCACTGGGCTGCGCAGGGAGAGCAGAGGAGTTCTCCTGGGGGCCATGGGATAGCACTGGGCAGGGCAGGGAGTGCAGAGGAGTTCTCCTAGGGGCCAAGGGACAGCACTGGTCTGCGCAGGGAGTGCAGAGGAGGTCTCCTGGGGGCCATGGGACACCACTGTGCTGGGCAGAGAGTACAGGGGTGGTCTCCTGGGGGCCATGGGACAGCACTGGGCTCGGCAGAGAGTACAGAGGAGGTCTCCTGGAGGCCATGGGACAGCACTGGGCAGGACAGGGAGTGCAGAGGAGGTAACCTGTGGCCATGGGGCAACACTGGGCTGCGCAGGGAGTGCAGAGGAGGTCTCCTGAGGGCCATGGTACAGCACTGGGCTGGGCAGGGAGTGCAGAGGAGGTCTCCTGGGGGCCTTGGGACAGCACTGGGCTCTGCAGGAAGTGCAGAGGAGGTCTTCTGGGGCCATGGGAAAGCACTGGGATTAGCAGGGAGTGCAGAGCAGGTCTCCTGGGTGCCATGGGACAGCACTGGGCTGGGAGGAGGGTGCAGAGGACGTCTCCTGGGGCCATGGGACAGCACTGTGCTGGGTCAAGAGTACAGTGGAGGTCTCCTGAGGGCCATGTGACAGCACTGGGCTGGGCAGGGAGTGCACAGAAGGTTACCTGGGGTCATAGGTCACCACTGGGATGGGTTGAGAGTGAAGAGAAGGTCTCCTGGGGGTCATGGTTCACCACTGGGCTGCGTAGGGAGTGCACAGAAGGTCACCTGGGGTCATGGGTCAGATTGGGCTGGGTAGAGAGTGCAGAGAAGGTCTCCTGGGGGCCTTGGGACAGCACTGGGCTGGGCAGGGAGTGCACAGAATGTCACCTGGGTTCATGGGTCACCACTGGGCTGGGCAGAGAGTGCAGAGGAGGTCTCCACATGAGCCATGGGACAGCACTGGGATGGGCAGGGAGTGCAGAGGAGGTCTTCTGGGGCCATGGGACAGCACTGGGCTTGGCAGGGAGTGTACAGAAGGTCACCTGGGGTCATGGGTCACCACTGGGCTGGGTAGAGAGTGCACAGAAGGTCTTGGTGTCATGGGTCACTACTGGGCTGGGAAGAGAGTGCAGAGAAGGTCACCTGGGGGCCATGGGACAGCACTGGGCTGGGCAGGGAGTGCAGAGGAGGTCTCCTGGGGGGCATGGGACAGCACTGGGCTGGGCAGGGAGTTCAGTGGACGTCTCATGGGGGCCATGGGACAGCACTGGGCTGGCCAGGGAGTACAAGGCAGGTCTCCTGGGGGCCATGGTACAGCGCTGGGTTGGGCAGAGAGTGCAGAGGAGGTCTCCTGGAGGCCAGGGGACTTCACTTGGCTGGGCAGAGTGTACAGAGGTGGTCTCCTGGGAGTCATGGGATAGCGCTGGTCTGGGCAGGGAGTGCAGAGGAGGTTTCCAAATGAGCCATGGGACAGCACTGGGCTGGGCACGGAGTGCCGAGGATGTTTCCAAATGAGCCATGGGACAGCACTGGGCTGGGCAGGGAGTGTAGAGGAGATCTTTTGGGGGCAATGGGACAGCACTGGGCTGGGCAGGTAGTATAAGGCAGGTCTCCGGGGGTCCATGGGACAAGCTGGGATGGGCAGGGAGTGCAGAGGAGGTCTCTGGGGGCATGGGACAGCACTAGGCTGGTCAGGGAGTGCAGAGGAGGTGTCCTGGGGGCCATGGGACAGCACTGGGCTGGGCAGGGAGTGCAGAGGAGGTCTCCACATGAGCCATGCGACAGCACTGGGATGGGCAGGGAGTGCAGAGGAGGTCTGCTGCGGGCCATCAGACAGCACCGGGCTAGGCATAGAGTACAGAGGAGGTCTGTTGGGCGCCATGGGACAGCACTAGGCTGGGCAGGGAGTGCAGAGGAGGTCTCCAAATGAGCCATGTGAAAGCAATGGGCTGGGCAGGGAGTGCAGAGGAGGTCTCCTGGGGGCCATGGGACAGCACTGGGCTGGGCAGAGAGTACAGAGGAGGTCTCTTGGGGGCCATGGGACAGCACTGGGCTGGGCAGAGAGTACAGAGGAGATCTCCTGAGTGCCACGGGACAGCACTGGGTTGGGCCTGGAGTGCAGAGAAGGTCTCCTGGGGGCCTTGGGAGAGCACTGGACTGCGCAGGGAGGGCAAAGGAGCTCTCCTGGGGGCCATGGGACAGCACTGGGCTGGGCAGAGAGTACAGAGGAGGTCTCCTGAGGGCCATGGGACAGCACTGGGATGGGCAGGGAGTGCACAGAATGTCACCTGGGTTCATGGGTCACCACTGGGCTGGGCAGAGAGTGCAGAGGAGGTCTCCACATGAGCCATGGGACAGCACTGGGATGGGCACGGAGTGCAGAGGAGGTCTTCTGGGGCCATGGGACAGCACTGGGCTTGGCAGGGAGTGTACAGAAGGTCACCTGGGGTCATGGGTCACCACTGGGCTGGGCTGAGAGTGCACAGAAGGTCTTGGTGTCATGGGTCACTACTGGGCTGGGAAGAGAGTGCAGAGAAGGTCACCTGGGGGCCATGGGACAGCACTGGGCTGGGCAGGGCGTGCAGAGGAGGTCTCCAAATGAGCCATGTGAAAGCAATGGGCTGGGCAGGGAGTGCAGAGGAGGTCTCCTGGGGGCCATGGGACAGCACTGGGCTGGGCAGAGAGTACAGAGGAGGTCTCTTGGGGGCCATGGGACAGCACTGGGCTGGGCAGGGAGTGCAGAGGAGGTCTCCCAATAAGCCATGGGAAAGGACTGGGCTGGGCAGGGAGTGCAGAGGAAATCTCCTGGGGGCCACGGACAGCACTGGGCTGGGCAGGGAGTGCAGTGAAGGTCACCTGGGCGCCATGGGACAGCACTGGGCTGAGCAGAGAGTACGGAGGAGGTCTCCTGGGGGCCATGGGATAGCTGTGGGCAGGGCAGGGAGTGCCGAGGAGGTCTCCTGGCGGCCATGGGACTGCACTGGGGTTGCCAGGGAGTACAAGGCAGGTCGCCTGGGTGCCATGGGACAGCGCTGGGATGGGCAGAGAGTGCAGAGGAGTTCTGCTGCGGGCCATGGGACAGCACCGGGCTGGGCAGAGAGTACAGAGGAGGTCTGTTGGGGGCCATGGGACAGCACTAGGCTGGGCAGGGAGTGTAGAGGAGGTCACCAAATGAGCCATGGGAAAGCACTGGGCTGGGCAGGGAGTGCAGAGGATATCTCCTGGGGGCAACGGGACAGCACTGGGCTGGGCCTGGAGTGCAGAGAAGGTCTCCTGAGGGCCATGGGACAGCACTGGTCTGCGCAGGGTGAGCAAAGGAGGTCTCCTGGGGCCATGGGACAGCACTGGGCTGGGCATAGAGTACAGAGGAGGTCTCCTGAGGGCCATGGGACAGCACTGGGCTGGGCAGGGAGTGCAGAGGAGGTCTCCTGTCGGTCATGGGACAGCACTGGGCTGGCCAGGGAGTTCAAGGCAGGTTGCCTGGTTGCCATGGGACAGCACTGGGATGGGCAGGGAGTGCAGAGGAGGTCTCCTGGGGGCCATGGGACAGCACTGGTCTGGGCAGAGAGTAAAGAGGAGGTCTCTTGGGGGCCATGGAACAGCAATGGGCTGGGCAGGGATTGAAGAGGAGGTCTCCAGATAAGCCATGGGAAAGGACCTGGCTGTGCCGGGAGTGCAGAGGAAATCTCCTGGGGGCCACGGGACAGCACTGGGCTGGGCAGGGAGTGCAGTGAAGGTCACCTGGGCGCCATGGGACAGCACTGGGCTGGGTAGAGAATACAGAGGAAGTCTTTTGAGGGCCACGGGACAGTACTGGGCTGGGCAGGGAGTTCTGAGGAGGTCTCCTGGCGGCCATGGGACAGCACTGGGCTGAGCAGCGAGTACAGAGGAGGTCTCCTGGGGTCCATGGGACAGTACTGGGCTGGGCAGGGAGTGCAGAGGAGGTCTTCTGGGGGCCACGGGACAACACTTGGCTTGGCAGGGAGTTCTGAGTAGGTCTCCTGGAAGCCATGGGACACCACTGGCCTGGCAGAGAGTTCAGAGGAGATCTCTTGGAGGCCATGGGACAGCACTGTGGTGGCCACGGAGTACAAGGCAGATCTCCTGGATGCCATGGGACAGCGCTGGAATGGACACGGAGTGCAGAGGAGGTCTCTGGGGGCCATGGCACAGCACTGGGCTGGGCAGGGAGTGCAGTGAAGGTTCCTGGGCACCATGGGACAGCACTGGGCTGGGCAGGGAGTGCAGAGGAGGTCTCCTGGGGGCCCTGGGACAGCACTGGGCTGGGCAGAGAGTACAAGGGAGGTCTCCTGGGGGCCATGGGACAGCACTGGGCTCGGCACAGAGTAGAGAGGAGGTTTCCTGGGACATGGGACAGCACTGGGCTGGGCAGAGAGTACAAGGGAGGTCTCCTGGGGGCCATGGGACAGCACTGGGATTTGCAGAGAGTACAGAGGAGGTTTCCTGGGGCCATGAGACAGCACTGGGCAGGGCAGGGAGTGCAGAGGAGGTCACCTGGTGGCCATGGGAGAGCACTGGGCTGCGCAGGGAGTGCAGAGGAGGTCTCCTGGGGGGCGTGGGACAGCACTGGGCTGGGCAGGGAGTTCAGAGGAGGTCTCCTGGCGGCCATGGGACAGCACTGGGCAGGGCAGGGAGTGCAGAAGAGGTCTGCTAGGGGCCATGGGACAGCACTGGTCTGCGCAGGGAGTGCAGAGGAGGTCTCCTGGGGGCCATGGGACAGCACTGGGCTAGGCAGGGAGTGCAGAGGAGGTTGTCTGGGGGCCATGGGACAGCACTGGCTGGGTAGGGAGTGCAGAGGAGGTCTTCTGGGGGCCATGGGACAGCACTGGGCTGGGCAGGGAGTGCAGAGGAGGTCTCCTGGGGGCCATGGCACAGCACTGGGCTGGACAGAGAGTGCAGAGGAGATCTTCTGGGGGCCATTGGACAGCACTGGGCTGGGCAGAGAGTACAGAGGAGGTCTCCTGAGGGCCAAGGCACAGGACTAGGCTGGGCAGGGAGTGCACAGAAGGTCCCCTGGGGTCATGGGTCACTACTGGGGTGGGTAGGGAGTGCAGAGGAGGTCTCCTGGGGGACTTGGGCAGCACTGGGCTGGGCAGGGACTTCACAGAAGGTCACCACTGGGGTGGGTAGGGAGTGCAGAGGAGGTCTCCTGTGGGCCATCGGACAGCACTGGGCTGTGCAGGGAGTGCAGAGGAGGTCTCCTGGGGGCCATGGGACAGCACTGGGCTGGCCAGGGAGTACAACGTACGTCTCCTGCATGCCACGGGTAGCGCTGGGATGGGCACGGAGTGCAGAGTAGGTCTTTGGGGGCCATGGAACAGCACTGGGCTGGGCAGGGATTGCAGTTTAGGTCTCCTGGGCGCCATGGGACAGCACTGGGCTGGGCAGGGAGTACAGAGGAGGTCTCCTGGGGGCCATGGGACAGCACTGGGCTTGGCAGAGAGTACAGGGGAGGTCTTCTGGGAGCCATGGGACAGCACTGGGCTCGGCAGAGTGTACAGAGGAGGTCTCCTGGGGGCCATGGGACAGCACTGGGCAGGACAGGGAGTGCAGAGGAGGTAACCTGTGGCCATGGGGCAACACTGGGCTGCGCACGGAGTGCAGAGGAGGTCTCCTGGGGGCCATGGGACAGCACTGGGCTGGGCAGGGAGTGCAGAGGAGGTCTCCTGGGGGCCTTGGGACAGCACTGGGCTCTGCCGGAAGAGAAGAGGAGGTCTTCTGGGGCCATGGGAAAGCACTGGGCTTGGCAGGGAGTGCAGAGCAGGTCTCCGGGGTGCCATGGGACAGCACTGGGCTTGGAGGAGAGTGCAGAGGACGTCTCCTGGGGCCATGGGACCACACTGGGCTGGGTCAAGAATACAGAGGAGGTCTCCTGAGGGCCATGTGACAGCACTGGGCTGGGCAGGGAGTGCACAGAAGGTCACCTAGGGTCATGGGTCACCACTGGGATGGGTAGAGAGTGAAGATAATGTCTCCTGGGGGTCATGGTTCACCACTGGGCTGTGCAGAGAGTGCACAGAAGGTCACCTGGGGTCATGGGTCAGCATTGGGCTGGGTAGAGAGTGCAGAGAAGGTCTCCTGGGGGCCTTGGGACAGCACTGGGCTGGGCAGGGAGTGCACAGAATGTCACCTGAGTTCATGGGTCACCACTGGGCTGGGCAGAGATTGCAGAGCAGGTCTCCACCTGAGCCATGGGACAGCACTGGGAAGGGCAGGGAGTGCAGAGGAGGTCTTCTGGGGCCATGGGACAGCACTGGGCTGGGCTGAGAGTGCACAGAAGGTCTTGGTGTCATGGGTCACTACTGGGCTGGGTAGAGAGTGCAGAGAAGGTCACCTGGGGGCCATGGGACAGCACTGGGCTGGGCAGGGATTGCAGAGGAGGTCTCCTGGCGGCCATGGGACTGCACTGGGGTTGCCAGGGAGTACAAGGCAGGTCTCCTGGGTGCCATGGGACAGCGCTGGGATGGGCAGGGAGTGCAGAGGAGTTCTGCTGCGGGCCATGGGACAGCACCGGGCTGGGCAGAGAGTACAGAGGAGGTCTGTTGGAGGCCATGGGACAGCACTAGGCTGGGCAGGGAGTGCAGAGGAGGTCTCCAAATGAGCCATGGGAAAGCACTGGGCTGGGCAGGGAGTGCAGCGGAGATCTCCTGGGGGCAACGGGACAGCACTGGGCTGGGCCTGGAGTGCAGAGAAGGTCTCCTGAGGGCCATGGGACAGCACTGGGCTGCGCAGGGAGAGCAAAGGAGGTCTCCTGGGGGCCATGGGACAGCACTGGGCTGGGCATAGAGTACAGAGGAGGTCTCCTGAGGGCCATGGGACAGCACTGGGCTGGGCAGGGAGTGCAGAGGAGGTCTCCTGGCGGTCATGGGACAGCACTGGGCTGGCCAGGGAGTACAAGGCAGGTTGCCTGGTTGCCATGGGACAGCGCTGGGATGGGCAGGGAGTGCAGAGGAGGTCTCCTGGGGGCCATGGACAGCACTGGGTTGAGCAGAGAGTACAGAGGAGGTCTCTTGGGGGCCGTGGGACAGCACTGGGCTGGGCAGGGAGTGCAGAGGAGGTCTCCAAATAAGCCATGGGAAAGGACTGGGCTGGGCAGGGAGTGCAGAGGAAATCTCCTGGGGGCCACGGGACAGCACTGGGCTGGGCAGGGAGTGCAGTGAAGGTCACCTGCGTGCCATGGGACAGCACTGGGCTGGGCAGGGTGTGCAGAGGAGGTTTCCTGGGGGCCATGGGACAGCACTGGGCTGAGCAGGGAGTACAGAGGCGGTGTCCTGGTTGCCATGGGACAGCACTGGGCTGGCAGGGAGTAGAAGGTAGGTCTCCTGGGGGCCATGGGACAGCACTGGGCTGGGCAGGGAGTGCAGAGGAGGTCTCCAAATGAACCAAAAGACAGCTCGGGTTGGGCAGGGAGTTCAGAGGAGGTCTCCGAATGAGCCATGTGACAGCACTGGGCTGGGCAGGGAGTGCAGAGGAGGTCTCCTGGGGTCCATGGGACAGCACTGGACTGGGCAGGGAGTACAAGGCAGGTCTTCTGGGGGCCATGGGACAGCACTGGGCTGGGCAGGGAGTGCAGAGGAGGTGTCCTGGCGGCCATGGGACAGCACTGGGCTGAGCAGAGAGTACAGAGGAGGTCTCCTGGGGTCCATGGGACAGCACTGGGCTGGGCAGGGAGTGCAGTGAAGGTCACCTGCGCGCCATGGGACAGCACTGGGCTGAGGAGAGAGTACAGAGGAGGTCTCCTGGGGTCCATGGGACAGCACTGGGCTGGGAAGGGAGTGCAGAGGAGGTCTTCTGGGGGCCACGGGACAGCAGTGGGCTGGGCACGGAGTGAAGAGGAGTCCTCCTGGCAGCCATGGGACTCCACTGATGTGGCCAGGGAGTACAAGGCAGGTTGCCTGGGTGCCATGGGACAGCGCTGGGATGGGCAGGGTGTGCAGACGAGTTCTCCACATGAGCCATGGGACAGCATTGGGATGGGCAGGGTGTGCAGAGGAGTCTCCTGGGGGCCATGGGACAGCACTGGGCTGGGCAGAGGGTACAGAGGAGGTCTTTTGGGGGCCCCGTGACAGTATTGGGCTTGGCAGGGAGTTCTGAGGAGGTCTCCTGGCGGCCATGGGACAGCACAGGGCTGGGCAGAGAGTACAGAGGAGGTCTCCTGGGGGGCCATGGGACAGCACTCGGCTGGGCAGAGAGTACAGAGGAGGTCTCCTGGAGGCCATGGGACAGCACTGTGGTGGCCACGGAATACAAGGCAGATCTCCTGGATGCCATGGGACAGCGCTGGAATGGGCACGGAGTGCAGAGGCGTTCTCTGGGGGCCATGGCACAGCACTGGACTGGGCAGGGAGTGCAGTGAAGGTCTCCTGGGGGCCATGGGACAGCACTGGGCTGATCAGAGAGTACAGAGGAGGTCTCCTGGGGTCCATGGGACAGCACTGGGCAGGGCAGGGAGTACAGAGGAGGTCACCTGGTGGCCATGTGACAGCACTGGGCTGCGCAGGGAGAGCAGAGGAGTTCTCCTGGGGGCCATGGGATAGCACTGGGCAGGGCAGGGAGTGCAGAGGAGTTCTCCTAGGGGCCAAGGGACAGCACTGGTCTGCGCAGGGAGTGCAGAGGAGGTCTCCTGGGGGCCATGGGACACCACTGTGCTGGGCAGAGAGTACAGGGGTGGTCTCCTGGGGGCCATGGGACAGCACTGGGCTCGGCAGAGAGTACAGAGGAGGTCTCCTGGAGGCCATGGGACAGCACTGGGCAGGACAGGGAGTGCAGAGGAGGTAACCTGTGGCCATGGGGCAACACTGGGCTGCGCAGGGAGTGCAGAGGAGGTCTCCTGAGGGCCATGGTACAGCACTGGGCTGGGCAGGGAGTGCAGAGGAGGTCTCCTGGGGGCCTTGGGACAGCACTGGGCTCTGCAGGAAGTGCAGAGGAGGTCTTCTGGGGCCATGGGAAAGCACTGGGATTAGCAGGGAGTGCAGAGCAGGTCTCCTGGGTGCCATGGGACAGCACTGGGCTGGGAGGAGGGTGCAGAGGACGTCTCCTGGGGCCATGGGACAGCACTGTGCTGGGTCAAGAGTACAGTGGAGGTCTCCTGAGGGCCATGTGACAGCACTGGGCTGGGCAGGGAGTGCACAGAAGGTTACCTGGGGTCATAGGTCACCACTGGGATGGGTTGAGAGTGAAGAGAAGGTCTCCTGGGGGTCATGGTTCACCACTGGGCTGCGTAGGGAGTGCACAGAAGGTCACCTGGGGTCATGGGTCAGATTGGGCTGGGTAGAGAGTGCAGAGAAGGTCTCCTGGGGGCCTTGGGACAGCACTGGGCTGGGCAGGGAGTGCACAGAATGTCACCTGGGTTCATGGGTCACCACTGGGCTGGGCAGAGAGTGCAGAGGAGGTCTCCACATGAGCCATGGGACAGCACTGGGATGGGCAGGGAGTGCAGAGGAGGTCTTCTGGGGCCATGGGACAGCACTGGGCTTGGCAGGGAGTGTACAGAAGGTCACCTGGGGTCATGGGTCACCACTGGGCTGGGTAGAGAGTGCACAGAAGGTCTTGGTGTCATGGGTCACTACTGGGCTGGGAAGAGAGTGCAGAGAAGGTCACCTGGGGGCCATGGGACAGCACTGGGCTGGGCAGGGAGTGCAGAGGAGGTCTCCTGGGGGGCATGGGACAGCACTGGGCTGGGCAGGGAGTTCAGTGGACGTCTCATGGGGGCCATGGGACAGCACTGGGCTGGCCAGGGAGTACAAGGCAGGTCTCCTGGGGGCCATGGTACAGCGCTGGGTTGGGCAGAGAGTGCAGAGGAGGTCTCCTGGAGGCCAGGGGACTTCACTTGGCTGGGCAGAGTGTACAGAGGTGGTCTCCTGGGAGTCATGGGATAGCGCTGGTCTGGGCAGGGAGTGCAGAGGAGGTTTCCAAATGAGCCATGGGACAGCACTGGGCTGGGCACGGAGTGCCGAGGATGTTTCCAAATGAGCCATGGGACAGCACTGGGCTGGGCAGGGAGTGTAGAGGAGATCTTTTGGGGGCAATGGGACAGCACTGGGCTGGGCAGGTAGTATAAGGCAGGTCTCCGGGGGTCCATGGGACAAGCTGGGATGGGCAGGGAGTGCAGAGGAGGTCTCTGGGGGCATGGGACAGCACTAGGCTGGTCAGGGAGTGCAGAGGAGGTGTCCTGGGGGCCATGGGACAGCACTGGGCTGGGCAGGGAGTGCAGAGGAGGTCTCCACATGAGCCATGCGACAGCACTGGGATGGGCAGGGAGTGCAGAGGAGGTCTGCTGCGGGCCATCAGACAGCACCGGGCTAGGCATAGAGTACAGAGGAGGTCTGTTGGGCGCCATGGGACAGCACTAGGCTGGGCAGGGAGTGCAGAGGAGGTCTCCAAATGAGCCATGTGAAAGCAATGGGCTGGGCAGGGAGTGCAGAGGAGGTCTCCTGGGGGCCATGGGACAGCACTGGGCTGGGCAGAGAGTACAGAGGAGGTCTCTTGGGGGCCATGGGACAGCACTGGGCTGGGCAGAGAGTACAGAGGAGATCTCCTGAGTGCCACGGGACAGCACTGGGTTGGGCCTGGAGTGCAGAGAAGGTCTCCTGGGGGCCTTGGGAGAGCACTGGACTGCGCAGGGAGGGCAAAGGAGCTCTCCTGGGGGCCATGGGACAGCACTGGGCTGGGCAGAGAGTACAGAGGAGGTCTCCTGAGGGCCATGGGACAGCACTGGGATGGGCAGGGAGTGCACAGAATGTCACCTGGGTTCATGGGTCACCACTGGGCTGGGCAGAGAGTGCAGAGGAGGTCTCCACATGAGCCATGGGACAGCACTGGGATGGGCACGGAGTGCAGAGGAGGTCTTCTGGGGCCATGGGACAGCACTGGGCTTGGCAGGGAGTGTACAGAAGGTCACCTGGGGTCATGGGTCACCACTGGGCTGGGCTGAGAGTGCACAGAAGGTCTTGGTGTCATGGGTCACTACTGGGCTGGGAAGAGAGTGCAGAGAAGGTCACCTGGGGGCCATGGGACAGCACTGGGCTGGGCAGGGCGTGCAGAGGAGGTCTCCAAATGAGCCATGTGAAAGCAATGGGCTGGGCAGGGAGTGCAGAGGAGGTCTCCTGGGGGCCATGGGACAGCACTGGGCTGGGCAGAGAGTACAGAGGAGGTCTCTTGGGGGCCATGGGACAGCACTGGGCTGGGCAGGGAGTGCAGAGGAGGTCTCCCAATAAGCCATGGGAAAGGACTGGGCTGGGCAGGGAGTGCAGAGGAAATCTCCTGGGGGCCACGGACAGCACTGGGCTGGGCAGGGAGTGCAGTGAAGGTCACCTGGGCGCCATGGGACAGCACTGGGCTGAGCAGAGAGTACGGAGGAGGTCTCCTGGGGGCCATGGGATAGCTGTGGGCAGGGCAGGGAGTGCCGAGGAGGTCTCCTGGCGGCCATGGGACTGCACTGGGGTTGCCAGGGAGTACAAGGCAGGTCGCCTGGGTGCCATGGGACAGCGCTGGGATGGGCAGAGAGTGCAGAGGAGTTCTGCTGCGGGCCATGGGACAGCACCGGGCTGGGCAGAGAGTACAGAGGAGGTCTGTTGGGGGCCATGGGACAGCACTAGGCTGGGCAGGGAGTGTAGAGGAGGTCACCAAATGAGCCATGGGAAAGCACTGGGCTGGGCAGGGAGTGCAGAGGATATCTCCTGGGGGCAACGGGACAGCACTGGGCTGGGCCTGGAGTGCAGAGAAGGTCTCCTGAGGGCCATGGGACAGCACTGGTCTGCGCAGGGTGAGCAAAGGAGGTCTCCTGGGGCCATGGGACAGCACTGGGCTGGGCATAGAGTACAGAGGAGGTCTCCTGAGGGCCATGGGACAGCACTGGGCTGGGCAGGGAGTGCAGAGGAGGTCTCCTGTCGGTCATGGGACAGCACTGGGCTGGCCAGGGAGTTCAAGGCAGGTTGCCTGGTTGCCATGGGACAGCACTGGGATGGGCAGGGAGTGCAGAGGAGGTCTCCTGGGGGCCATGGGACAGCACTGGTCTGGGCAGAGAGTAAAGAGGAGGTCTCTTGGGGGCCATGGAACAGCAATGGGCTGGGCAGGGATTGAAGAGGAGGTCTCCAGATAAGCCATGGGAAAGGACCTGGCTGTGCCGGGAGTGCAGAGGAAATCTCCTGGGGGCCACGGGACAGCACTGGGCTGGGCAGGGAGTGCAGTGAAGGTCACCTGGGCGCCATGGGACAGCACTGGGCTGGGTAGAGAATACAGAGGAAGTCTTTTGAGGGCCACGGGACAGTACTGGGCTGGGCAGGGAGTTCTGAGGAGGTCTCCTGGCGGCCATGGGACAGCACTGGGCTGAGCAGCGAGTACAGAGGAGGTCTCCTGGGGTCCATGGGACAGTACTGGGCTGGGCAGGGAGTGCAGAGGAGGTCTTCTGGGGGCCACGGGACAACACTTGGCTTGGCAGGGAGTTCTGAGTAGGTCTCCTGGAAGCCATGGGACACCACTGGCCTGGCAGAGAGTTCAGAGGAGATCTCTTGGAGGCCATGGGACAGCACTGTGGTGGCCACGGAGTACAAGGCAGATCTCCTGGATGCCATGGGACAGCGCTGGAATGGACACGGAGTGCAGAGGAGGTCTCTGGGGGCCATGGCACAGCACTGGGCTGGGCAGGGAGTGCAGTGAAGGTTCCTGGGCACCATGGGACAGCACTGGGCTGGGCAGGGAGTGCAGAGGAGGTCTCCTGGGGGCCCTGGGACAGCACTGGGCTGGGCAGAGAGTACAAGGGAGGTCTCCTGGGGGCCATGGGACAGCACTGGGCTCGGCACAGAGTAGAGAGGAGGTTTCCTGGGACATGGGACAGCACTGGGCTGGGCAGAGAGTACAAGGGAGGTCTCCTGGGGGCCATGGGACAGCACTGGGATTTGCAGAGAGTACAGAGGAGGTTTCCTGGGGCCATGAGACAGCACTGGGCAGGGCAGGGAGTGCAGAGGAGGTCACCTGGTGGCCATGGGAGAGCACTGGGCTGCGCAGGGAGTGCAGAGGAGGTCTCCTGGGGGGCGTGGGACAGCACTGGGCTGGGCAGGGAGTTCAGAGGAGGTCTCCTGGCGGCCATGGGACAGCACTGGGCAGGGCAGGGAGTGCAGAAGAGGTCTGCTAGGGGCCATGGGACAGCACTGGTCTGCGCAGGGAGTGCAGAGGAGGTCTCCTGGGGGCCATGGGACAGCACTGGGCTAGGCAGGGAGTGCAGAGGAGGTTGTCTGGGGGCCATGGGACAGCACTGGCTGGGTAGGGAGTGCAGAGGAGGTCTTCTGGGGGCCATGGGACAGCACTGGGCTGGGCAGGGAGTGCAGAGGAGGTCTCCTGGGGGCCATGGCACAGCACTGGGCTGGACAGAGAGTGCAGAGGAGATCTTCTGGGGGCCATTGGACAGCACTGGGCTGGGCAGAGAGTACAGAGGAGGTCTCCTGAGGGCCAAGGCACAGGACTAGGCTGGGCAGGGAGTGCACAGAAGGTCCCCTGGGGTCATGGGTCACTACTGGGGTGGGTAGGGAGTGCAGAGGAGGTCTCCTGGGGGACTTGGGCAGCACTGGGCTGGGCAGGGACTTCACAGAAGGTCACCACTGGGGTGGGTAGGGAGTGCAGAGGAGGTCTCCTGTGGGCCATCGGACAGCACTGGGCTGTGCAGGGAGTGCAGAGGAGGTCTCCTGGGGGCCATGGGACAGCACTGGGCTGGCCAGGGAGTACAACGTACGTCTCCTGCATGCCACGGGTAGCGCTGGGATGGGCACGGAGTGCAGAGTAGGTCTTTGGGGGCCATGGAACAGCACTGGGCTGGGCAGGGATTGCAGTTTAGGTCTCCTGGGCGCCATGGGACAGCACTGGGCTGGGCAGGGAGTACAGAGGAGGTCTCCTGGGGGCCATGGGACAGCACTGGGCTTGGCAGAGAGTACAGGGGAGGTCTTCTGGGAGCCATGGGACAGCACTGGGCTCGGCAGAGTGTACAGAGGAGGTCTCCTGGGGGCCATGGGACAGCACTGGGCAGGACAGGGAGTGCAGAGGAGGTAACCTGTGGCCATGGGGCAACACTGGGCTGCGCACGGAGTGCAGAGGAGGTCTCCTGGGGGCCATGGGACAGCACTGGGCTGGGCAGGGAGTGCAGAGGAGGTCTCCTGGGGGCCTTGGGACAGCACTGGGCTCTGCCGGAAGAGAAGAGGAGGTCTTCTGGGGCCATGGGAAAGCACTGGGCTTGGCAGGGAGTGCAGAGCAGGTCTCCGGGGTGCCATGGGACAGCACTGGGCTTGGAGGAGAGTGCAGAGGACGTCTCCTGGGGCCATGGGACCACACTGGGCTGGGTCAAGAATACAGAGGAGGTCTCCTGAGGGCCATGTGACAGCACTGGGCTGGGCAGGGAGTGCACAGAAGGTCACCTAGGGTCATGGGTCACCACTGGGATGGGTAGAGAGTGAAGATAATGTCTCCTGGGGGTCATGGTTCACCACTGGGCTGTGCAGAGAGTGCACAGAAGGTCACCTGGGGTCATGGGTCAGCATTGGGCTGGGTAGAGAGTGCAGAGAAGGTCTCCTGGGGGCCTTGGGACAGCACTGGGCTGGGCAGGGAGTGCACAGAATGTCACCTGAGTTCATGGGTCACCACTGGGCTGGGCAGAGATTGCAGAGCAGGTCTCCACCTGAGCCATGGGACAGCACTGGGAAGGGCAGGGAGTGCAGAGGAGGTCTTCTGGGGCCATGGGACAGCACTGGGCTGGGCTGAGAGTGCACAGAAGGTCTTGGTGTCATGGGTCACTACTGGGCTGGGTAGAGAGTGCAGAGAAGGTCACCTGGGGGCCATGGGACAGCACTGGGCTGGGCAGGGATTGCAGAGGAGGTCTCCTGGCGGCCATGGGACTGCACTGGGGTTGCCAGGGAGTACAAGGCAGGTCTCCTGGGTGCCATGGGACAGCGCTGGGATGGGCAGGGAGTGCAGAGGAGTTCTGCTGCGGGCCATGGGACAGCACCGGGCTGGGCAGAGAGTACAGAGGAGGTCTGTTGGAGGCCATGGGACAGCACTAGGCTGGGCAGGGAGTGCAGAGGAGGTCTCCAAATGAGCCATGGGAAAGCACTGGGCTGGGCAGGGAGTGCAGCGGAGATCTCCTGGGGGCAACGGGACAGCACTGGGCTGGGCCTGGAGTGCAGAGAAGGTCTCCTGAGGGCCATGGGACAGCACTGGGCTGCGCAGGGAGAGCAAAGGAGGTCTCCTGGGGGCCATGGGACAGCACTGGGCTGGGCATAGAGTACAGAGGAGGTCTCCTGAGGGCCATGGGACAGCACTGGGCTGGGCAGGGAGTGCAGAGGAGGTCTCCTGGCGGTCATGGGACAGCACTGGGCTGGCCAGGGAGTACAAGGCAGGTTGCCTGGTTGCCATGGGACAGCGCTGGGATGGGCAGGGAGTGCAGAGGAGGTCTCCTGGGGGCCATGGACAGCACTGGGTTGAGCAGAGAGTACAGAGGAGGTCTCTTGGGGGCCGTGGGACAGCACTGGGCTGGGCAGGGAGTGCAGAGGAGGTCTCCAAATAAGCCATGGGAAAGGACTGGGCTGGGCAGGGAGTGCAGAGGAAATCTCCTGGGGGCCACGGGACAGCACTGGGCTGGGCAGGGAGTGCAGTGAAGGTCACCTGCGCGCCATGGGACAGCACTGGGCTGGGCAGGGTGTGCAGAGGAGGTTTCCTGGGGGCCATGGGACAGCACTGGGCTGAGCAGGGAGTACAGAGGCGGTGTCCTGGTTGCCATGGGACAGCACTGGGCTGGCAGGGAGTAGAAGGTAGGTCTCCTGGGGGCCATGGGACAGCACTGGGCTGGGCAGGGAGTGCAGAGGAGGTCTCCAAATGAACCAAAAGACAGCTCGGGTTGGGCAGGGAGTTCAGAGGAGGTCTCCGAATGAGCCATGTGACAGCACTGGGCTGGGCAGGGAGTGCAGAGGAGGTCTCCTGGGGTCCATGGGACAGCACTGGACTGGGCAGGGAGTACAAGGCAGGTCTTCTGGGGGCCATGGGACAGCACTGGGCTGGGCAGGGAGTGCAGAGGAGGTGTCCTGGCGGCCATGGGACAGCACTGGGCTGAGCAGAGAGTACAGAGGAGGTCTCCTGGGGTCCATGGGACAGCACTGGGCTGGGCAGGGAGTGCAGTGAAGGTCACCTGCGCGCCATGGGACAGCACTGGGCTGAGGAGAGAGTACAGAGGAGGTCTCCTGGGGTCCATGGGACAGCACTGGGCTGGGAAGGGAGTGCAGAGGAGGTCTTCTGGGGGCCACGGGACAGCAGTGGGCTGGGCACGGAGTGAAGAGGAGTCCTCCTGGCAGCCATGGGACTCCACTGATGTGGCCAGGGAGTACAAGGCAGGTTGCCTGGGTGCCATGGGACAGCGCTGGGATGGGCAGGGTGTGCAGACGAGTTCTCCACATGAGCCATGGGACAGCATTGGGATGGGCAGGGTGTGCAGAGGAGTCTCCTGGGGGCCATGGGACAGCACTGGGCTGGGCAGAGGGTACAGAGGAGGTCTTTTGGGGGCCCCGTGACAGTATTGGGCTTGGCAGGGAGTTCTGAGGAGGTCTCCTGGCGGCCATGGGACAGCACAGGGCTGGGCAGAGAGTACAGAGGAGGTCTCCTGGGGGCCATGGGACAGCACTCGGCTGGGCAGAGAGTACAGAGGAGGTCTCCTGGAGGCCATGGGACAGCACTGTGGTGGCCACGGAATACAAGGCAGATCTCCTGGATGCCATGGGACAGCGCTGGAATGGGCACGGAGTGCAGAGGCGTTCTCTGGGGGCCATGGCACAGCACTGGACTGGGCAGGGAGTGCAGTGAAGGTCTCCTGGGGGCCATGGGACAGCACTGGGCTGATCAGAGAGTACAGAGGAGGTCTCCTGGGGTCCATGGGACAGCACTGGGCAGGGCAGGGAGTACAGAGGAGGTCACCTGGTGGCCATGTGACAGCACTGGGCTGCGCAGGGAGAGCAGAGGAGTTCTC